>NW_024609755.1:87500-157500 GCF_018296145.1 Oncorhynchus tshawytscha
GTGTGTGTGTGTGTGTGTGTGTGTGTGTGTGTGTGTGTGTGGGCGCTGAGGCATGTAGTGAGCATCTCAGACGTAAGCACTGGCATTTATATACATGATCCGTTTGAAAGAGAAAAAGCTGTGTTCTACAGCTAGAACAGTCAGTCATAGAAAAACAATGAACAGACTCTTAAAAGACTAAATTCATGACTCTTGTTAAAGACAAAACTGTGTTGAAGTCTGTTATGTCATTTGTATATCGTTTCATTTATTCCATTCTATTGTATTCTACTGAAATGTTCATACATGCTAAAATGTGAAGACATGCTGTATGCATCTCGTTTCTTCCTCAATAAAAGGGGTTTATTTGTTTGTTTGTTTCCAGGTCAAAGTGTTGTTGGATATCTGTAACAGCACCAAGGGAGTCTGCATAGCTGGTATGTCCCAATAATGACAAGAACAGTAATAATAATTCACACTCTTCTTTCCCTCGTGTAACTGAAGTGAATTCAAGTGGAGTTTCACACATTCTCCAACATGTTCTCACCAGTCAAGGTGCAGTGTGTTATCATCCTCTGATCTCTCTATGTTGTGTTGTAGGACCACCCGGCCCTCCTGGACCCCCTGGTAAGTTGTCAACTGATTAAACACTTTAAAGATTCATATTGATCATCTTAGCCAATCCCTTTTCAGCCATGCCACAGATTTTTGCTAGAGTGACCCATAAGCATATCCCAGTAACTTGGTGTAACCATGGCAAAATGACAGAAAACACACTGGACCCCCACATAATGTTAAGTATCCCAAGGACTCTTCCAGAGCATCTCTGGGATATTGCTCAAGATAGTGTATTTATTAAATGTTTTGCCCACGGATATGCATCTGTACTTCAGATATTACTCCTGCATGGTAGTAATGTGTTTGTATATGATAGGTCTGCCTGACCATGTAAAGCACTGTGGTTGTAATGTATGTATGGCAGGGCTGCCTGACCATGTAAAGTAATGTGGTAGTAATGTGTTTGTATATGATAGGGCTGCCAGACCAAGTAAAGTACTGTGTTTGTATATGATAGGGCTGCCTGACCATGTAAAGTACTGTGGTATGTATGATAGGTCTGCCTGACCATGTAAAGTACTGTGTTTGTATATGATAGGGCTGCCTGACCACGTAAAGTACTGTGGTTGTAATGTGTTTGTATATGATAGGGCTGCCTGACTATGTAAAGTACTGTGGTTGTAATGTATATATGATAGGGCTGCCTGACCACGTAAAGTAATATGGTTGTAATGTATTTATGATAGGGCTGCCTGACCATGTAAAGTAATATGGTTGTAATGTATTTATGATAGGGCTGCCTGACCATGTAAAGTACTGTGGTTGTAATGTATGTATGATAGGTCTGCCTGACCATGTAAAGTACTGTGGTTGTAATGTATGTATGATAGGGCTGCCTGACCATGTAAAGTACTGTGGTTGTAATGTATATATGATAGGGCTGCCTGACCATGTAAAGTACTGTGGTTGTAATGTATATATGATAGGGCTGCCTGACCATGTAAAGTACTGTGGTTGTAATGTATATATGATAGGGCTGCCTGACCATGTAAAGTACTGTGGTTGTAATGTATATATGATAGGGCTGCCTGACCATGTAAAGTAATATGGTTGTAATGTATTTATGATAGGGCTGCCTGACCATGTAAAGTAATATGGTTGTAATGTATTTATGATAGGGCTGCCTGACCATGTAAAGTAATATGGTTGTAATGTATTTATGATAGGTCTGCCTGACCATGTAAAGTACTGTGGTTGTAATGTGTTTGTATATGGTAGGTCTGCCTGACCATGTAAAGTAATATGGTTGTAATGTATGTACGATAGGGCTGCCTGACCATGTAAAGTACTGTGGTTGTAATGTGTTTGTATATGATAGGTCTGCCTGACCATGTAAAGTACTGTGGTTGTAATGTGTTTGTATATGGTAGGTCTGCCTGACCATGTAAAGTAATATGGTTGTAATGTATGTACGATAGGGCTGCCTGACCATGTAAAGTACTGTGGTTGTAATGTGTTTGTATATGGTAGGTCTGCCTGACCATGTAAAGTAATATGGTTGTAATGTATGTACGATAGGGCTGCCTGACCATGTAAAGTAATATGGTTGTAATGTGTTTGTATATGGTAGGTCTGCCTGACCATGTAAAGTAATATGGTTGTAATGTATGTACGATAGGGCTGCCTGACCATGTAAAGTACTGTGGTTGTAATGTGTTTGTATATGGTAGGTCTGCCTGACCATGTAAAGTAATATGGTTGTAATGTTGTAATAGGGCTGCCTGACCATGTAAAGTACTGTGGTTGTAATGTGTTTGTATATGGTAGGTCTGCCTGACCATGTAAAGTAATATGGTTGTAATGTATGTACGATAGGGCTGCCTGACCATGTAAAGTAATATGGTTGTAATGTATGTACGATAGGGCTGTCTGACCATGTAAAGTACTGTGGTTGTAATGTGTTTGTATATGATAGGGCTGCCTGACCATGTAAAGTACCGTGGTTGTAATGTATGTATGGCAGGGCTGCCTGACAATGTAACGTACTGTGGTTGTAATGTGTTTGTATATGGTAGGTCTGTCTGACCATGTAAAGTACTGTGGTTGTAATGTATGAATGGCAGGGCTACCTGGCCTGCATGGTCTGCCTGGGCACAATGGCACTGATGGTATCCCAGGACTAGATGGACTGCCTGGGGCTGATGGAAAACGAGGGAAGAGAGGTATGGAGTGAAAGACCCTTTTACAGTAACAGAGAGAATCATTCTTACTCTCTATTTTCTGCCTCATTGTATCAGTCTGTCTATCATCTGATGTGTCCATTATGTATTGTTACCTGGGGCTCTGTCTGCTTCTGTGACTGAAGAGAGAGAGATAATAGAACATAGAAAGGGTAGAGCAGATCTCCTCAGGGTCAATAACATGCACCCTAACACACACAGCCTCAGACACACACACACACACACACACACACACACACACACACACACACACACACACACACACACACACACACACACACACCACACACACACACACACACACACACACACACACACACACACACACACACAGCCACACACACACACACACACACACACACACACACACACACACACACACACACACACACACACACACACACCACACACACACACACACACACACACACACACACACACACACACACACACACACACACACACACACACACATATATATATTCAGACACACACACACACACACACACACACACACAGCCACACACACACACACACACACACACACACACACACACACACACACACACACACACACACACACACACACACACACACACACACACACACACACACACACACACACACACACACACACACACACACACACACACACACACACACACATATATATATATTCAGACACACACATGCACACACTTACACACCTACACTTGCATGCAATAACCCCACAGTGCACCCAGATACACACATAATATACACACAGATCTCCACATACATAACACTTTCTTTCGCCTATTCTTATATCCAACTGTCATTGGACAGCCATTCAGATCTATGAGATATGTGGTGTCACAATGCTGAATCATGTTTTCCACTGTGGTGGAAACACCATAGAACCGGAAACGGAGGAAGAAAGGAAACTGCTCTTCTGTCCCACAGTAGACTAATGTCATTCATGACTCTGTGGTTTTGGGCTGCTCTTGAATGGGCTGTAAACCTCATTCTCCCATCAGCCCACTGGTGCGTTCCTCAGGAGGGAAGGACATGATTCACACCCTATTTCTTATATAGTGCACTACTTTTGACCAGAGCCCAATGGGCCCTGCTCAAAAGTAGGGCACTAAATAGACAATATTTTAGCAGCCCAGGAGAAGTGAATGGAATAGTTCATGGTTTACTGGAATGGCTTTGACTTGACGAATCCTTGGAATTTCCAGACTGAAGCTAAGATTTAGTAGACCCATGTCTAGTTCACATTGTGGGAACTCTTTTCTTAACAGTAGCTCAGATATAAGATCCCACGTCTCGCTCATTACACAAGCTTGACTCATTTGATTGTGGATCTTATGAAGCTAGGGTTTATTTTTGGATCAGGCCTTTATGAATTCCTGTTCCATTCCATGTCTCAAGTTAGGGTTTGTAAATCACCTGCACATATGAAAAACGATAACCGCGTTCCTTCACAGGTGAGAAAGGTGAGCCAGGGGAGAAAGGTGAGCCAGGGGAGAAAGGTGACAGAGGAGACCCTGGACCCGCCGGAGAAAATACACAATCGTCCAACGATGTCATCTTGGAGGGTAAGAACGGACAGAAACGATAATGTCCACTGTCTATATTAGATAGACTATCACTATGACTCCTAAAGTACATGATGACCATTGTACACTCAAATGGTTCAGCACATACCTTTATTGCAAAATCTTAACAGATCTTCATTAGAACTGCAAATGAATGTGGTCTTAGCACAACACTTAAGGTACCTGTATGTGTTGCGGCATTAGTGTGGGCAAGCCCTATCCTGTTTCATGATCAGTCGATACAGTTTATGCCTGGACAGCTCTACTTGAAATACAACGTGATTGTGAAAATCCTTGTCTTTCGGGTCTGTCTAGGCCCCCCGGGTCCGGCTGGTCCTCCTGGTACTCCAGGCCCCATTGGCCCTCCTGGACCTCCTGGCCCACAAGGACCCCAGGGGCCCCCCAGAAACAGGAGTCACCGGGCCAATTTTCCCATCCACGCTGCCCAGACCCTGGGTGGGTAACTACCCTGCACACATCTACTTATCCTACCCAACTCCCGTATCTCTACCCCCCCATGCTGCCCAGATCCTGGGTGAGTCAGCCTGTTACTATCTATACTACAGTTCCTCTACCCACCTCCAACTTTCCTACTGATTCTAACATCATCACTTCTTTCATTGATTATCATTGACTATTTCAGATCCTTCACATGCTGTACCAAACGATGGGACTCTGTCTGCCAAAGAGGCTGGGAAGTTACAAGAGATACCACTAAATAAGAAAAATGGTACAATGACTTGCATGACTTGAAGGATTTGTTTAAAAACCCTCAGACAAAATCTTAATATGACTGAATATGCAAACCAATCAATCTATCAATCAATTAAACAATAAATGTTTTATCTTCTGTCCCCCAGAGTGCATCATCAAGTCACTGATCAACCCCCGTAACATATCTAAGATGGAGAGTACGTTCGGAACGTGGATGGAAGACACGGCTGTGCTGAACGACAAACGCATCTGGGTGGCCGAACATTTCTCTGGTACCTCCCAAACTCACACAACAGCCAATCAAATGTCTTTAGCATTTCTCTGGTACCAGCCAAACGCAGGCAACAGCCAATCACATTTTCTTTAGCACTTCTCTGGTACCTCCTACACACTCACACAACAACCAATCCTATGTCTCCAGGTCGCACGGTGAAGGAGTATAAGAGCATCGCCTCATTCCAGAATGCCACCAGTGAGGTCATCGACGGCAGGAAGTTCTACCAGGGGTGTGGCCATGCCGTTCATAACGGATCCTTCTACTATCACATCGCTGGAACCACCAACCTGGCCAGGTAAAGAACCATAGTTTGGCACCTCCAACCTGGCCAGGTAAAGAACCATAGTTTGGCACCTCCAACCTGGCCAGGTAAAGAACCATAGTTTGGTCCCCCAAACCTGGCCAGGTAAAGAACCATAGTTTGGCACCTCCAACCTGGCCAGGTAAAGAACCATAGTTTGGCACCTCCAACCTGGCCAGGTAAAGAACCATAGTTTGGCACCTCCAACCTGGCCAGGTAAAGAACCATAGTTTGGCACCTCCAACCTGGCCAGGTAAAGAACCATAGTTTGGCACCTCCAACCTTGCCAGGTAAGAAGGGATGGTAGTTACCCTGCTTGAATCCAACTGATCCCTTAGCTCCTACCGCACTAGATATTTGTCTGATAACAATGGATAGTTGTCAGAGGGAAATCAAGGTGAAGCTTTTTGGCCTTGTGCAATTTAAGTCTTGAAGAAAAATATTCTGTCTTTGTGATGTCACTGGCTGTGTATGATCCTGAGACTTATTTTCTTCTGCTGGTGTGGCATTGTGGTGCACAGTTCCTAAGGAAAGCAAAGGTAAATGTAGAAATGTGCATAGTTTATTTCTTACACCCTCCGTTCATCCCCCAGGTTCGACCTGCAGTCCAAGCGTCTCCACACCCTGGCCATCGACAATGCTCTGTACCACAACCTGTCCTACCTTCTCTACAACTCCAAGACCTACTTCAAGCTGGCGGCGGATGAGAACGGCCTGTGGCTCATCTTTGCCTCCAGTCTGGACGACAGCATTATGGTGGCCCAGCTGGACCTGAAGAGCTTCTCTGTCACATCGTACATCAACACCACCTACCCCAGGACCAAGGCCGGCAACGCCTTCGTGGCCTGTGGCGTACTCTACGTCACCGACACCAAGGACACCCGTGTGACCTTCGCCTTCGACCTCCTGAAGGGGAAACCGGTCAACGTGACCTTTGAACTGAGGTCCCCTGGCGGGGTGCTGGCCATGCTGTCCTATAACCCCAATAACAGACACCTGTATGTGTGGGATCAGAGCTACGTGAAGCTGTATGTGGTGCACTTCATCTCTGATGACTGAGACAGTGTTTTGATGGTATTCTGAGTGTTTTGACAGTATTCAGATGGTATTTTAATGGTATTCTGATTAAAGATGGCCAGCTTTTTAAAGTGCTTAATTAAAGATGAACAGCAATCGTGAATATTATGGCTATTTTTTATTTATACTATGTACGTGTTGTCTTTAGTTTTATGCCATCTCAACAAGGACTCTTTTCTAATGGTCTTTTGGGACTGCTGGCTGGGATAAAAAACCTTTATGTGAGTGCTGTTCAAATATTTGTTTCAATTGGATTACAGCTTCCAAAGATGCACATACTGTACCTTTTCCAATGTAGAGTTGAACTGAATAAGGGCTTATCAGAGTAGGAAGTAGATCATTATAATATAATTGTTATAGTCTATATTGTATTGTGGCGATGGTTTAAACAGTAAAATAATTGCTGTACTGTTTTCCATGTTTTTCCATTTGAGATCGTGGAATTCTCTTTTTGTAAGGATACTTATTAACCACTTGACTTGTTATATTGTTTTTATGTCTCTCACTTGTATATTATATTTATTTGGTAAATGTAACTCTTTAAGGTCTACCCTGGAAACATGGCTTTTTGTGGAGTTAATACTATTTATAGCTGTAAAGTCCTTACTAGACTTTCCCTGTGACTGCATGACAAAATATGTATCCGAAATGTGTTTCCATATTTACTTGGATCCTACCATGACCAGCATCCCTTAGAGAGCAAAATGTTTTAAAAATCTGTACATATGTTTATTCCCGACAATGATATTTGCTGCTGCATGGTCTCTACTGATTATCATGTCTAGAGAGAGAAATACAGAAACAAACATAAAATCAACCTGATGAAATAAAAATATTTATTCAACTTACAAAGGTAGAACTTTGACCACGGTAGGACAGCCTGCTCTATATTCCTGTCTCTCTCTGGACTCTCTCTAGTTATCTAGTCATAGCCTCCCCATACTGAGCTTTAGATAGATATATACTGTAGATACCTGAACAACACTTTACTTAAAGCACCTTTTTATGAAGTGTTAATATCTTAAATAGACATGAATATCCCCTTATAGATGTTATAGAGCATTATGAAGTGTTAATATCTTATATAGACATGAATATCCCCTTATAGATGTTATAGAGCATTATGAAGTGTTAATATCTTAAATAGACATGAATATCCCCTTATAGATGTTATAGAGCATTATGAAGTGTTAATATCTTAAATAGACATGAATATCCCCTTATAGATGTTATAGAGCATTATGAAGTGTTAATATCTTAAATAGACATGAATATCCCCTTATAGATGTTATAGAGCATTATGAAGTGTTAATATCTTATATACATGAATATCCCCTTATAGATGTTATAGAGCATTATGAAGTGTTAATATCTTATATAGACATGAATATCCCCTTATAGATGTTATAGAGCATTATGAAGTGTTAATATCTTATATACATGAATACCCTTATAGATGTTATAGAGCATTATGAAGCATGTACCATAAAGCAAAACAAGGCTCGGTGCCTAGCGTGTTATTGCTTCACTGTGATGTTTTTAATGATCCTCTATGACTGCATCTATAAGGTGACCTATGAATGTTTATAAGGCATTATAAGGCTTCATAAGTACTAACGTTACACACGACAGACGAGAGAAGGTAGAATATGTAAACAGATGTCAGAGATCAGACGTGGTACCCAGATGGAGGGAAGGAAACACAAATCTGTTTAATAATAATACGTATAGTAATAAAAACAATACAAACATTTAACAAAAGATACAACTAATCCAGCCGGTATGATACAAAACAAAAAATTAAGTAAAACGCTTTCATGTTTGTACAAGCTGCTGTGGTATTTCATATATTTATATATTAAAACTATTTAACTTTTTACTACTAGGCCAAATACAGCCAGACATTCATTTGTAGATAACAGTAGTTTATTTGTTCTTCCCATAGCCTATTCGTTTTCAAATAAACTTTTAGTGTCCCCAGATTTGAGTGCAAATATCTATTCAATAAGGTTTGTAAAAACAATACAGTACAGTAGTATCACCAAACACAAACCTATGCCATGTTGCACTATGTCCCAGTAAAATACAGTATTAACCCCTTACATTCCTAACGTAAAAGGCAAAAAGTCCAACACAAATAACAACAGCCTGCAAAGAAACAACCAACCAACCCACCAACCAAAAACAAATAGGTAAATAGTTCAACAACAAAAAATAAAATGTTTGTGCAAAAACAGACCCATACAGAACATAACAGACCCATACAGAACATAACAGACCCATACAGAACATAACAGACCCATACAGAACATAACAGACCCATACAGAACATAACAGACCCATACAGAACATAACAGACCCATACAGAACATAACAGACCCATACAGAACATAACAGACCCATACAGAACATAAGACTCATACAGAACATAACAGACCCATACAGAACATAACAGAACATAACAGACCCATACAGAACATAACAGACCCATACAGAACATAACAGACCCATACAGAACATAACAGACCCATACAGAACATAACAGACCCATACAGAACATAACAGACCCATACAGAACATAACAGACCCATACAGAACATAACAGACCCATACAGAACATAACAGACCCATACAGAACATAACAGACCCATACAGAACATAACAGACCATAACAGAACATAACAGACCATAACAGAACATAACAGAACATAACAGACCCATACAGAACATAAGACCATAACAGACCCATACAGAACATAAGACCCATACAGAACATAACAGACCATAACAGACCATAACAGAACATAACAGAACATAACAGAACATAACAGACCCATACAGAACATAACAAACCCATACAGAACATAACAGACCCATACAGAACATAACAGACCCATACAGAACATAACAGACCCATACAGAACATAACAGACCCATACAGAACATAACAGAACATAACAGACCCATACAGAACATAACAGACCCATACAGAACATAACAGAACATAACAGACCCATACAGAACATAAGACCATAACAGACCCATACAGAACATAACAGACCCATACAGAACATAACAGACCCCATGTGTTTCTTTCTTCTCGGGGGAGGGAGGGGGGGTATTCAGTGGAACAGACAGATGAGACATATAGACTACACACAGTCACAGGATCAAAACACACCATCTTCCAAACACAAGGTTGTAGCAGTGAGGCCGCTGCTGCCGCACAAACAGGCTTTTGACGGCAGGCGGGCGGCAGATACACAGAGGTGTGATCACATAGCTGCTAGGCTCAATCAATCCATAGATCAATCGATGGAGTAGGCTAGCGAGTCACTGGGCAGCCAGTGTTATGGGATGGGGTCACTATGGGGATAGTGTGCCACTAAACGTTGTCATTAACAGTGAGATTAGCCAGGGGATGAAGAGGATGAAACCAGATCAACAAAATGCAGATCAACAACTTCAGAGTCCCACCAGACCACTGACTGACTGACTAAAGGAACCACAGTGCTGGTTAATGTAGATGCTAAGAGAGTTTTTCAGCTTATGGGCACAAAATGACAACAGATACACACTTTAGAAGAGTTTGAGCACTTGTACAGAGCACTGTCATATCAATAAACCATGTGATTGCACCGCTTAAAACGAGAACAGGAAGTCATGCATAGCTTTCATATGGACTGACACACTCGTAAACGTCCAGCAGCCGCTTTTAAAATGATAGGAAATCTAACTGTTAAAATCAAGTATGGAACCTGTCTTTACGTTTTAATACAGGCTTTTAGGCTCTGGGAAAGAAAAAAATATTCACAGCTCAATTGAACTTTTCTGATAGGATTTCCTCTAGGTAAAGTCATACCGTACCGTACTCTCTCTGTTGCTCTCTCAAAGCTGCTGAAACCTTGGTCATCTCTCAACCTTTCACCTCTCCGTCACACATATCATTAGAGCCCTCTCAACTAGCCTATCCAGCAGTGTAATATACCTAGTGATCTATCTGAACCTTTACCCCGATCCCTCTTCGTCTCTCTCACACAAGTCTAGGCTCTCTACACAATGTTATACTAGTGAAAGAAAGTTTGGTTAATCTTTCAACCTTACTCCTTCCTATCCACCGCCATTTAGACATACCACTTCCAGGTATTTACGTTTCTACAAGATGTTGAATATTCCAGTGAAAGTTTGGTTATAGTTTCAACGTTCAACCACTAACCAATCAGATGACCTCTCTACAGACAGTACAGGAAGTGGTTTGGGGTCTACAGAATGTCGAAGATGCTAGAGGGGATGTTGTAGCGGTCGGGTAGAACCCTCATCTTGAGGGTTCCGTCGGCGCCGCAGGTGAATATGCGGTTGCCGGGGCGGGTCTCCACCTGCATGACGCCTGCTCCGATGTTCCGGAAGATGGACTGCTTGGCATGCTCTGTGCTAAACGAGTGCATGAGGCCATGGCCTGCCAGCTTCCACACCTGGAGGAGAAGGAGAGGGGGAGTGAAAGAGAGAGGTAAGGAGAAAGGCAATGAGCGATACATTCATGGAATTACATGATGTCTTTCACAGATCAATCCTGTGACTTACATACATTTTTACACACATTTGGTCATTGAAATACAGCTGGAGAGCACAGATTAATGGTTGACAGGGTTGGGAACCATTCCATTTCAATTTAGGAAGATTCTTATTCCATTTTCCTCATTACAAAGTAATAAGGAAAATCACCTTCATGTTCCCCTCAGCCGAGCCGGTTACGAAGAAGTCTTCGGAGGTGTCGAGCGCCAGGGCTTTGACGGCTGAGTCGTGGGCCTGGAAGGTGTGTAGCAGCTGTCTCTGTCGGATGTCAAACACACACACAAAGCCCTTCCTGCCTCCCGAGATCAGCAGCTGCTGCTTGGGAGCGTACTGCAACACCGTCGCACCGTTCTCATGGCACGGGAAGGCTGGAGAGACAGATCACAACTATGAGTTATGAGTGACAACACTAATACAGGGGACAGTGGGGTAAGTTGAACCAAACGGTAAGTTGAGCAAGCCCTTGTTTCTAGGAAACCATAAACAAAATGTATAATTTGACCAAACATTTAGGAAGAGGACATCATTTCATGGAGTCTGTGAAAAAGTGGTAAGCAAGGATAAAAAAAGCAGATTTTCACTAAGTCAAATGAATGAATTGTGTTAGAGGTTTCATGATGCTTGTATCTAAACTAAAGTAGATCATTTAAAGATCGTTCTATGCATCAGTTGGGCTCTGTATGAGCTTCAATAGGAGGACCTAAACCCTAAACCTAGCATGAAAGTGCATCCTTGTATCTGTGTGGGCTAATATAGTAAAATGTTTGCCTTGGGGTAAGATGAGCGAATGGGATAAGTTGAGCCAACGGTTGAGCCAATGGCAAGTTGAGCAACATGAAGTGTTTTATTTCCAGGTGTAGCGCGAGGTGGTATCGCTGGGATATTAGGAAACACCAGGGCTTATGTTAAATGTGTTCAAACCAGTACAATGTTGGAGGTGTTAATCCGTGTTTACAGATGCTTAAAATGATTCAAAGACAAACAAGCCATTGTGATGAATTGTGATCGGGAAATAAAGACAGACATAGTTTAAATAGGTACAGAAATGTGTAGGCAGCTCAACTTACCCTGTTCCTATGCTCAACTTACCCTGTTCCTATGCTCAACTTACCCTGTTCCTATGCTCAACTTACCCTGTTCCTATGCTCAACTTACCCTGTTCCTATGCTCAACTTACCCTGTTCCTATGCTCAACTTACCCTGTTCCTATGCTCAACTTACCCTGTTCCTATGCTCAACTTACCCTGTTCCTATGCTCAACTTACCCTGTTCCTATGCTCAACTTACCCTGTTCCTATGCTCAACTTACCCTGTTCCTATGCTCAACTTACCCTGTTCCTATGCTCAACTTACCCTGTTCCTATGCTCAACTTACCCTGTTCCTATGCTCAACTTACCCTGTTCCTATGCTCAACTTACCCTGTTCCTATGCTCAACTTACCCTGTTCCTATGCTCAACTTACCCTGTTCCTATGCTCAACTTACCCTGTTCCTATGCTCAACTTACCCTGTTCCTATGCTCAACTTACCCTGTTCCTATGCTCAACTTACCCTGTTCCTATGCTCAACTTACCCTGTTCCTATGCTCAACTTACCCTGTTCCTATGCTCAACTTACCCTGTTCCTATGCTCAACTTACCCTGTTCCTATGCTCAACTTACCCTGTTCCTATGCTCAACTTACCCTGTTCCTATGCTCAACTTACCCTGTTCCTATGCTCAAACCCTGTTCCTATGCTCAACTTACCCTGTTCCTATGCTCAACTTACCCTGTTCCTATGCTCAACTTACCCTGTTCCTATGCTCAACTTACCCTGTTCCTATGCTCAACTTACCCTGTTCCTATGCTCAACTTACCCTGTTCCTATGCTCAACTTACCCTGTTCCTATGCTCCTATGCTCAACTTACCCTGTTCCTATGCTCAACTTACCCTGTTCCTATGCTCAACTTACCCTGTTCCTATGCTCAACTTACCCTGTTCCTATGCTCAACTTACCCTGTTCCTATGCTCAACTTACCCTGTTCCTATGCTCAACTTACCCTGTTCCTATGCTCAACTTACCCTGTTCCTATGCTCAACTGTTCCTACCCTGTTCCTATGCTCAACTTACCCTGTTCCTATGCTCAACTTACCCTGTTCCTATGCTCAACTTACCCTGTTCCTATGCTCAACTTACCCTGTTCCTATGCTCAACTTACCCTGTTCCTATGCTCAACTTACCCTGTTCCTATGCTCAACTTACCCTGTTCCTATGCTCAACTTACCCTGTTCCTACCCTGTTCCTATGCTCAACTTACCCTGTTCCTATGCTCAACTTACCCTGTTCCTATGCTCAACTTACCCTGTTCCTATGCTCAACTTACCCTGTTCCTATGCTCAACTTACCCTGTTCCTATGCTCAACTTACCCTGTTCCTATGCTCAACTTACCCTGTTTACCCTGTTCCTATGCTCAACTTACCCTGTTCCTATGCTCAACTTACCCTGTTCCTATGCTCAACTTACCCTGTTCCTATGCTCAACTTACCCTGTTCCTATGCTCAACTTACCCTGTTCCTATGCTCAACTTACCCTGTTCCTATGCTCAACTTACCCTGTTCCTATGCTCAACTTACCCTGTTCCTATGCTCAACTTACCCTGTTCCTATGCTCAACTTACCCTGTTCCTATGCTCTTACCCTGTTCCTATGCTCAACTTACCCTGTTCCTATGCTCAACTTACCCTGTTCCTATGCTCAACTTACCCTGTTCCTATGCTCAACTTACCCTGTTCCTATGCTGTTCCTATGCTCAACTTACCCTGTTCCTATGCTCAACTTACCCTGTTCCTATGCTCAACTTACCCTGTTCCTATGCTCAACTTACCCTGTTCCTATGCTCAACTTACCCTGTTCCTATGCTCAACTTACCCTGTTCCTATGCTCAACTTACCCTGTTCCTATGCTCAACTTACCCCATAAACGGGAGACCACTTTTTTTTGGCCAAGCTATGTTTTCAAAACTGTAATGTTTACATAAATTCTGATTATTACCAGGGCTACACAACAACAACTGCCTTAATGTTACTGGACCACAGGAAGAGTAGCTGCTGTCTTGGCAGGAAATAATGGACCACAGGA
This sequence comes from Oncorhynchus tshawytscha, assembly GCF_018296145.1. Classification (NCBI taxonomy): domain Eukaryota; kingdom Metazoa; phylum Chordata; class Actinopteri; order Salmoniformes; family Salmonidae; genus Oncorhynchus; species Oncorhynchus tshawytscha. The sequence goes on from NW_024609755.1 coordinate 101,918, forward strand.
AGAGCAGCTGCTGCCTTGGCAGGAACTAATGGGGATCCTTAATAAATACAAACATCCAGTTCTGGTTGCCTATTTATAAATTATTTATTAAATCATTATTTATTGAAGTTCTTGTCTCTCGTTATCATTGAACCTCTGCTAGCTACATTCTTCACCTCTGGCCTAAGAACAGCCCTTAGTCTGGCGTTATCATTGAACCTCTGCTAGCTACATTCTTCACCTCTGGCATAAGAACAGCCCTTAGTCTGGAGTTATCACACAATACTCCCAGAGTTCTCATGCCTTATTGCTTAAATATCTGTTAAAAAGAAGTCTATATTTCCCTTGACGGAGTGATGCTGAATGTAGAAAATGTCCTAACTTACCCCACTCTCCTCTACTTTACTTGATCAAGCCAAAATTTGATCTGTCACCTAATCTTTCATGTAATGGAGACACAATTGTGGCATCTAACTAGTTCATTTGACTGGTTTTATCTGCTGTGGTAACTTTGCATGTTCATTTCTGGTGGACTGAAATGACAACTAAATCTTACCATGTACCATGGCGTTACTAGGTGAAATAAGAGTGTCCCACAGGCAGACATTTCTGGAGGACAAAAGGAGAAAAGAGTTTCAGTCATTGGAGTTACTGTTATGACAGTATTGAGACTGGTGTAGTTTTGATATGTAATGTTGATACTGACCTGCTGTCGTTGGACTGTCCTGCCGTTGCGATGAGACTGGAGGAAGTGATGAAGGCAAAATCACCACAGGTCTTAGAGTGGCACTGCCAACTCTACAGAGAGACAGAGAGAGAGAGTGAGTCAGAGACAGAGAGGGAAAGAGTCAGAGACCGAGAGAGAGACAGAGAGAGAGTGAAAGAGACAGAGACCAAGAATGAGAGAGAGAGGGACCGAGAATGAGAGAGAGAGAGAGAGAGAGAGAGAGAGAGAGGGAACAAGACAGAGAGAGTGAGTCAGAGAGAGAGAGAGGGAATGAGACAGAAACCGAGAGTGAGACAGAGAGAGAGAGAGAGGCAAAGAGACAGAAACCGAGAGTGAGACAGAGAGAGAGACAGAGAGAGAGAGAGAGAGAGAGAGAGAGAAAGAGACAGAGACCATGAATGTGAGAGAGAGAGGGACCGAGAATGAGAGAGAGAGAGAGTGAGTCAGAGAGAGAGAGAGGGAATGAGACAGAAACCGAGAGTGAGACAGAGAGAGAGAGAGAGGCAAAGAGACAGAAACCGAGAGTGAGACAGAGAAGAGAGAGACAGAGAGAGAGACAGAGACAGAGAGAGAGAGAGAGAGAGAGAGAGAGAGAGAGAGAGAGAGAGAGAGAGAGAGAGAGAGGGAAAGAGACAGAGACCGAGACAGAGAGAGAGAGGGACAGAGACCGAGAGAGAGAGGGAAAGAGAGAGGGAAAGCGATAGAGACAGAGAGAGAGAGGGAAAGAGACAGAGACCGAGAGAGAGACAGAGAGAGAGAGAAAGAGACAGAGACCGAGAGAGAGACAGAGAGAGAGAGGGAAAGAGACAGAGACCGAGAGAGAGAGGGAGATCGAGAGAGAGAGCGAAAGAGAGAGAGAGGGAGAGCGAAAGAGAGAGAGAGCGAGACAGAAAGAGAGAGAGAGCGAGACAGAGAGAGGGGGAGAGTGAGACAGAGAGAGGGGGAGAGAAAGAACAGAGAGGGGGGAAGAAAGAACAGAGAGGGGGAGAGAAAGGAAAGAGGGGGAGTCAGACCGAGCGAGAGAGAGGAAGGGAGATAGAAGGCTGTGTTAGCCTCAGCCAAGCAGACAGAGAAAATCAATCACTTCCAATCGCTCTATCACTCACACACGCCCACTCTCTCACTCTCCCACCTTCTGTAAAACCCCCATCCCTAATCCTTCAAGCACTAGTGTGTGTGTGTGTGTGTGTGTGTGTGTGTGTGTGTGTGTGTGTGTGTGTGTGTGTTACCTACCACGTAGGGCTTGGGGTTGGAGGAGGTCTGGTTGACCTGCCACAGACTGAGGAAGCCTTCTCCATCTGATACACCACACTGGAGAGACAGACAGAGACAGAAAGAGAGAGAGACAGAGAGACGGCGAGAGACAGAGAGAGACAGAGATAGCGAGAGAGAGAGACAGAGATAGCGAGAGAGACAGAGAGACAGAGAGACAGAGAGAGACAGAGAGACAGAGACAGAAAGAGAGAGAGACAGAGAGACAGAGAGAGAGAGACAGAGAGAGACAGAGATAGAGAGAGAGAGAGACAGCGAGAGAGACAGAGAGAGAGACAGAGAGACAGAGAGAGACAGAGAGAGACAGAGAGAGACAGAGAGAAAGATAGACAGAGGGAGAGAGACGTGGAGAGACAGAGAGAGACAGAGAGAGACAGAGAGAGACAGAGAGAGACAGAGAGACAGAGAGAGACAGAGAGAGACAGAGAGACAGAGACAGAAAGAGAGAGAGACAGAGAGACGGCGAGAGACAGAGAGAGACAGAGATAGCGAGAGAGAGAGACAGAGATAGCGAGAGAGACAGAGAGAGAGACAGAGAGACAGAGAGAGACAGAGAGAGACAGAGAGAAAGATAGACAGAGGGAGAGAGACGTGGAGAGACAGAGAGAGAGACAGAGAGACAGAGAGAGAGACAGAGAGAAAGATAGACAGAGAGAGAGACAGAGAGAAAGATAGACAGAGAGAGAGAGAGACACAGAGAGACAGAGAGAGAGACAGAGAGAGAGATAGACAGAGAGGAGAGAGAGAGACAGAGAGAGACAGAGAGAGAGACAGAGATAGACAGAGAGAGAGACAGAGAGAAAGATAGACAGAGAGAGAGACAGAGAGAGAGACAGAGAGAGATAGACAGAGAGAGAGAGAGAGAGACAGAGAGACAGAGATAGCGAGAGAGACAGAGAGAGAGACAGAGAGACAGAGATAGCGAGAGAGACAGAGAGAGAGAGAGAGACAGAGATAGAGAGAGACAGAGAGAGAGAGAGACAGAGAGAGACAGAGCAGAGAGAGAGAGACAGAGAGAGAGAGAGACAGAGAGAAAGATAGACAGAGGGAGAGAGACAGAGAGATAGCGAGAGACAGACAGAGATAGACAGAGAAAGACAGAGAGATAGCGAGAGACAGACAGAGATAGACAGAGAAAGACAGAGAGATAGCGAGAGACAGACAGAGATAGACAGAGAAAGACAGAGCGAGATAGACAGAGAGAGAGGCAGGAAGAGAGAGACAGAGACACAGAGACACAGAGAGACAGCGACAAAGAGAGACAGACAGAAACAGACAGACCAACACAGAGAGATCAGCACAATCATAATACTGAGGATGAAAAATAGTATTGTTGTCTGTGTGTGTGTGTCTGTGTGGACCTTGTTTCCCTGTGAGTTGAAGTAGAGGCGTGTGACTCTGGCATTGCCTGCCTGTCTGAAGCAGATGAGTTGCTGTGGCCTGTTCCACTCAAACATACGGACACTGCCGTCCTGAGCCCCAGTCATATCTAATACACAGACACAGAAACATTAGGAAATGTTTGGAATTCCCCTATTTGAAGGAACAGACCCGTCATTCAAACAGTGTTGTGTACAGGCCGTCAGTATGCTGTATAGTACACATACTGTATATAACCTAGTAGTGGCATACTGTATATAACCTAGTAGTGGCATACTGTATATAACCTAGTAGTGGCATACTGTATATAACCTAGTAGTGGCATACTGTATATAACCTAGTAGTGGTATACTGTATATAACCTAGTAGTGGCATACTGTATATAACCTAGTAGTGGTATACTGTATATAACCTAGTAGTGGTATACTGTATATAACCTAGTAGTGGTATACTGTATATAACCTAGTAGTGGTATACTGTATATAACCAAGTAGTGGTATACTGTATATAACCTAGTAGTGGTATACTACTGTATATACTGTATATAACCTAGTAGTGGTATACTGTATATAACCTAGTAGTGGTATACTGTATATAACCTAGTAGTGGTATACTGTATATAACCTAGTAGTGGTATACTGTATACTGTATATAACCTAGTAGTGGCATACTGTATATAACCTAGTAGTGGCATACTGTATATAACCTAGTAGTGGCATACTGTATATAACCTAGTAGTGGCATACTGTATATAACCTAGTAGTGGCATACTGTATATAACCTAGTAGTGGCATACTGTATATAACCTAGTAGTGGCATACTGTATATAACCTAGTAGTGGCATACTGTATATAACCTAGTAGTGGCATACTGTATATAACCTAGTAGTGGCATACTGTATATAACCTAGTAGTGGCATACTGTATATAACCTAGTAGTGGCATACTGTATATAACCTAGTAGTGGCATACTGTATATAACCTAGTAGTGGCATACTGTATATAACCTAGTAGTGGCATACTGTATATAACCTAGTAGTGGCATACTGTATATAACCTAGTAGTGGCATACTGTATATAACCTAGTAGTGGCATACTGTATATAACCTAGTAGTGGCATACTGTATATATAGTGGCATACTGTATATAACCTAGTAGTGGTATACTGTATATAACCTAGTAGTGGTATACTGTATATAACCTAGTAGTGGTATACTGTATATAACCAAGTAGTGGTATACTGTATATAACCTAGTAGTGGTATACTGTATATAACCTAGTAGTGGTATACTGTATATAACCTAGTAGTGGTATACTGTATATAACCTAGTAGTGGTATACTGTATATAACCTAGTAGTGGTATACTGTATATAACCTAGTAGTGGTATACTGTATATAACCAAGTAGTGGTATACTGTATATAACCTAGTAGTGGTATACTGTATATAACCTAGTAGTGGTATACTGTATATAACCTAGTAGTAGTATATGGTATACTGTATATAACCAAGTAGTGGTATACTGTATATAACCAAGTAGTGGTATACTGTATATAACCAAGTAGTGGTATACTGTATATAACCAAGTAGTGGTATACTGTATATAACCTAGTAGTGGTATACTGTATATAACCTAGTAGTGGTATACTGTATATAACCTAGTAGTGGTATACTGTATATAACCTAGTAGTGGTATACTGTATATAACCTAGTAGTGGCATACTGTATATAACCTAGTAGTGGCATACTGTATATAACCTAGTAGTGGTATACTGTATATAACCTAGTAGTGGTATACTGTATATAACCAAGTAGTGGTATACTGTATATAACCAAGTAGTGGTATACTGTATATAACCTAGTAGTGGTATACTGTATATAACCTAGTAGTGGCATACTGTATATAACCTAGTAGTGGTATACTGTATATAACCAAGTAGTGGTATACTGTATATAACCTAGTAGTGGTATACTGTATATAACCTAGTAGTGGTATACTGTATATAACCTAGTAGTGGTATACTGTATATAACCTAGTAGTGGTATACTGTATATAACCTAGTAGTGGTATACTGTATATAACCTAGTAGTGGTATACTGTATATAACCTAGTAGTGGTATACTGTATATAACCTAGTAGTGGTATACTGTATATAACCTAGTAGTGGTATACTGTATATAACCTAGTAGTGGTATACTGTATATAACCTAGTAGTGGTATACTGTATATAACCTAGTAGTGGTATACTGTATATAACCTAGTAGTGGTATACTGTATATAACCTAGTAGTGGCATACTGTATATAACCTAGTAGTGGTATACTGTATATAACCTAGTAGTGGTATACTGTATATAACCTAGTAGTGGTATACTGTATATAACCTAGTAGTGGTATACTGTATATAACCTAGTAGTGGTATACTGTATATAACCTAGTAGTGGTATACTGTATATAACCTAGTAGTGGTATACTGTATATAAGTAGTGGTATACTGTATAGTGGTATACTGTATATAACCTAGTAGTGGTATACTGTATATAACCTAGTAGTGGTATACTGTATATAACCTAGTAGTGGTATACTGTATATAACCAAGTAGTGGTATACTGTATATAACCAAGTAGTGGTATACTGTATATAACCTAGTAGTGGTATACTGTATATAACCAAGTAGTGGTATACTGTATATAACCAAGTAGTGGTATACTGTATATAACCAAGTAGTGGTATACTGTATATAACCTAGTAGTGGTATACTGTATATAACCTAGTAGTGGTATACTGTATATAACCTAGTAGTGGTATATGGTACTGTATACATTAGATGATACCTACAGTACTGGAATATGGGGTGGGAGGTCATTCTCTTCACATTGTTCAGGTTCCTCTTCATAATCTGAAAAACAACATTCAAATAACCTAATACATCAAACTTCATTTGAAACCTCAGTCTTTAAAAAATTCAGTCAATACACAGTGATGCCCTACACTACGGACTTCAGTACTCAACTAGGACATTTCTTTGAACTGAAACAGCTCTGATGAAGGCCAACATGCCGATACGTCAGCTTCATAAACTGAAGTGATACAGTGTGCAGGTCTTTCTTTTAGTTCATTAAAACTACTCTACAACCTTTCACTCTAAAGGGGATTCATCATCTGAACTGGGACCTATTTTACACATACAGTCTGGCCTTACCAAGACTCACCACCTAGAATAGGACATATTTATACTTCTGGTACAAGGTACTCCATATTGACTGTAGCATGAAGAATTATCACTTGAATGGGGACATATTTGAGAAGTGGTGATGCGGTGACGCAGGCCTGTACCTTGGGCAGCCGAGGAGACGCTGTGAGAGCTGGGTATCTGTGTGTTGATACTCTCCCATCTCTCTCATACAAACACACACACTGCCTATCTCTGGTAACATAGACTCATCTACCAGCCTGTTTAGTCCTCAACTCTCTGTCTGTTTGGCCTGAGATAGATAAAGCAGTGTCCATATTCACTGGACTGACTAGGTCCAGCTAGCGGGCCTCAGTTCAGACACAGCGAGTGAGGAAGAGGGTGAGACAATGACTTCTGACATTAAAAGAAGAACGTTTGTCTGCTTGCTTTAAACCGTACTGTCTTACAGTACTCTGATGAGTTCTGCTAGGTACTGCTGCACATATTTCCTATGACACCAGAGCAGTGTGGGGAGAGACAATAGGGAGGGGTTTTCATAATAAACAGACAGGACCTTGAGTTTAGAGTGGTGAGCTGTGAGCCAGACAGGCTGGGACGGAGGTTTGACTCCTGAGTACTGTGTCCCTCTACAGGTCAGTACAGACTACTACCTCTCTCACTGGACTACACTGCACTGACAAGGTCCAAGTAAATGGAAAGTAGGAAAGGAGATACTGCACCTAGTCAGTTGTCCAACTGAATGCATTCAACTGAAATGTCAAAAGTTTGGGATCAGTTAGAAATGTCCTTGTTTTTGAAAGAAAAGCACATTTTGTTGTCCATTAAAATAACATCAAATTGATCAGAAATACAGTAGACATTGTTCATGTTGTAAATGACTATTGTAGCTGTAAACGGCTGATTTTTAATGGAATATCTACATAGGCGGACAGAGACCCATTATCAGCAACCATCACTCCTGTGTTCCAATGGCACATTGTGTTAGCTAATCCAAGTTTATCATTTTAAAAGGCTAATTGATCATTAGAAAACCCTTTTACAATTATGTTAGTACAGCTGGAAACTGTTCTAATTAAAGAAGCAATACAACTGGCCTTCTTTAGACTAGTTGAGTATCTGGAGATCCAGAATTAGTGGTTCGATTACAGGCTAAAAATGTCCAGAAACAAATAACTTTCTTCTGAAACTCGTCAGTTTATTCTTGTTCTGAGAAATGAAGGCTATTCCATGCGAGAAATTGCCAAGAAACTGAAGATCTCATACAATGTTGTGTACTACTCCCTTCACAGAACCACGCAAACTGGCCCTAACCAGAATAGAAAGAGGAGTGGGAGGCCCCGGTGCACAACTGAGCAAGAGGACAAGTACATTCAAGTGTCTAGTTTGAGAAACAGACACCACACAAGTCCTCAACTGGAAGCTTCATTAAATAGTACCAGCAAAACACCAGTCTCAATGCCAACAGTGGAGAGGCGATTCCGGGATGCTGGCCCACGGAATAGCCTGAATTTCTCAGAACAAGAATATACTGACGAGTTTCAGAAGAAAGTTATTTGTTTCTGGACATTTTTAGCCTGTAATCAAACCCACAAATGCTGATGCTCCTGATACTCAACTAGTCTAAAGAAGGCCAGTTGTATTGCTTCTTTAATTAGAACAGTTTTCAGCTGTACTAACATAATTGTAAAAGGGTTTTCTAATGATCAATTAGTATTTTAACATGATAAACTTGGATTAGCTAACACAACGTGCCATTGGAACACAGGAGTGATGGTTGCTGATAATGGGCCTCTGTACACCTATGTAGATATTCCATTAGAAATCAGCCGTTTCCAGCTACAATAATCATTTACAACATTAACACTGTATGTCTGATCAATTTGATGTTATTTTAATGGACAAAAAATTTGCTTTTCTTTCAAAAACAAGGAAATGTTTAAGTGACCCCAAACTTCTGAACGGTAGTGTATTTATATACACACACTGTATGTATGTGTGTTTGTGTCTGTGTGTGATTATACTATGCATCTGTGTGTGTGTGAGTGAGTGGAGGATGTTTTGTGTGTGTAGGATGTTTTGTGTGTGTATGTGTGTGAATGAATGTGTGAGTGAGTGGAGGATGTTTTGTGTGTGTATGTGTGTGTGAGTGAGTGAGTGGAGGATGTTGTGTGTAGGATGTTTTGTGTGTGAGTGGAGAATGTTTTGTGTGTGTAGGATGTTTTGTGTGTGTGTGAGTGGAGGATGTTTTGTGTGTGTGTGAGTGAGTGTGTGAGTGAGTGGAGGATGTTTGTGTGTCGTACCACACTAGCACCCATGCTGGTCTGCCCACTCCCCAGCCAGGGCATGGATGCAGAGGCTGCCATGTCTTTGGGGTTGAAGTGGGACGGGGTAGAGGAGGCCTGGGCAACGTTAGTGTGGGAAGAACGGTAGTCCACGTCATCAGAACTGAGGAGAGAAAGAAGTCCAACACAATGTATGTATATGTGTATATGTGTATGTGTGTGTAACAGTGTACTGACCTGTGTGACTCCTTGTCAAAGTCCTCTCCTATCCAGGTGTAGGGCTGAGCAGCTAACAGAGTGGACACATCAACCTCCTGCACGTCGTGAGTGGACGCCAGCACTATCTCATTGGTGTTAGCCTGGGGGGGGAGGAGAGAGGGGGAGGGAGGGAGAGAAGAGAGGGGAGGAGGGGATAAGGGAGGGAGGGAGAGAAGAGGGGGAGGGGGAGGGAGAGAAGAGAGGGGGGGGGGGGGAGGGAGGGAGAGAAGAGAGGGGGAGGGGGAAGGAGGGAGAGAGAGAGGGGGAGGGGGAAGGAGGGAGGGAGAGAAGAGGGGGGGAGGAGGGAGAGAGAGAGAAGAGGGGGAAGGAGGGAGGGGAGAGAGAGAAGAGAGCGGAGGAGGGGATAAGGGAGGAGGGAGAGAGAGAGGGAGGAGGGAGGGAGAGAGAGAGAGAGGGGAGGAGGGAGGGAGAGAAGAGAGGGGGAGGGGCGAGGGAGGGAGAGAAGAGAGGGGGAGGGGCGAGGGAGGGAGAGAAGAGGGGGGCGAGGGAGAGAAGAGGGGGGAGGGAGGGAGAGAAGAGGGGCCAGTAAATGTATACCACATCATCTGAATGAGTAGAGACATTCCAACGTACAGAAACATTTAGATGTGGTGAACTGTGTGTTAACCCCCCTAAGGCTGATGTCCACGCCCATGTGGAAATCTATTTAGCAGAATACAAAAATCCATCAATTTAAGTTACAGATCTACATTTTTTTGCATTGGATGTGTCTCAATCCACCGCATCCGCTATGTAACACTTCCGCATTTGGGGTGAAAGGTGACAGAGCTAGAGCAGTGTTTGTCAGACCATGAGACATCAGAAAATCGGTACTCTCACAAAATCGTCTGTAGCGACGGAACGGTTTGGACAAAAATCCCTTTATGGAGGAGACTCTCAGGAACACGATGGTGTTCTCCGTTTTGCTCTACGACCCCCACAAGCGTCTTGGGACTGGTCTGAAGCCGATACTGCCCATCTGCCAACTTCTGTCTGTAGGGTCCCAACAGTTTGGGCTAAACACTGATCTGTGTAAAGGTGAGACTCAGGAACACGTATACATGGGCTGTTCTGCTCTAGGACGTCCACAGGTCTCACAAGTCCAGTCTGAAGGTTCCCTGGTACCAGTTTAAAATCATTTATGGAAGTATATATGGAGACTGTTTAGTGAAAAAAATAAGGGATTAAATAGATGTAAAAAAAGTATAAAATTAGACAGGGCTTAGACTGTTATATGTTAACTGGTGGCCTTATTGGCCAGTCTAATGGAATCCACTCTACTCATTTATCTCTATGGTGTCGGACTCTAAAACCTGACGTAGTTTGACATTCAGGTGCCATGTTCATCAAATGGGAAAGCTTTGTGTGTGTGTGTCTGTGTGCACTGCAGAGGTCTCTCACCCTGTTGATGGCGAAGGCCATGATGATGTCAGACTCCTTGTGGATGATCTTAGCATTCCTTCCTGGGTAGCCTAAGTCTCCCTCCACCTGGAACACATTATCACAGCACCCGCCATCATTTAGTACACCTGGTACATACATACTGTACACAGACACACAATGTCTTAGCATACACACCTGTTACATACAAACACAGCCACACGCTATCACAACACCCCTACACTGACACACAGCCACACACAGCAGTGACACAGTGAGCACTCAGAGAGAACATGCAGGTTAGGTCCACGTGACACCTCTCTGTCAGAGCTGGAAGAGGGGCTGGAATAAGTCATCATTACAGAGGGGATGATAGTATTAAGGAAGAGATGAAGAATGGGTCCAGCAGCAGAAGAATGAAAGACTTTAGGCCCAGCTATAGAAGGAATGACCAGACAGAGACAGACCGTGTGTCAGTGGGGGTAGAGACAGACCGTGTGTCAGTGGGGGTAGAGACAGACCGTGTGTCAGTGGGGGTAGAGGGGGTCAGTGGGGGAGACAGACCGTGTGTGTGTCAGTGTCAGGGGGTAGAGACAGACCGTGTGTCAGTGGGGGTAGAGACAGACCGTGTGTCAGTGGGGGTAGAGACAGACCGTCAGTCAGTGGGGGTAGAGACAGAGTGTCAGGGGGTAGAGACAGACCGTGTGTCAGTGGGGGTAGAGACAGACCGTGTGTCAGTGGGGGTAGAGACAGACGTGTGTCAGTGGGGGTAGAGACAGACCGGGTGTCAGTAGAGACAGACCGTGTGTCAGTGGGGGTAGAGACAGACCGTGTGTCAGTGGGGGTAGAGACAGACCGTGTGTCAGTGGGGGTAGAGACAGACCGTGTGTCAGTGGGGGTAGAGACAGGGTGTCAGTGGAGAGAGAGACCGTGTGTCAGTGGGGGTAGAGACAGACCGTGTGTCAGTGGGGGTAGAGACAGACCGTGTGTCAGTGGGGGTAGAGACAGACCGTGTGTCAGTGGGGGTAGAGACAGGGGTCAGTGGGGGGTAGAGACAGACCGTGTCAGTGGGGGTAGAGACAGACCGTGTGGGGTAGAGACAGACCGTGTCAGTTAGTGTCAGGGGGTAGAGACAGACCGTGTGTCAGTGGGGGTAGAGACAGACCGTCTGTCAGTGGGGGTAGAGACAGACCGTGTGTCAGTGGGGGTAGAGACAGACCGTGTGTCAGTGGGGGTAGAGACAGACCGTGTGTCAGTGGGGGTAGAGACAGACCGTGTGTCAGGGGGGAGACAGACCGTGTCAGTGTGTGAGACAGACCGTGTGTCAGGGGGGTAGAGACAGACCGTGTGTTGGTGGGGGTAGAGACAGACCGTGTGTCAGTGGGGGTAGAGACAGACCGTGTGTTGGGGTAGAGACAGGGGGTAGAGACAGACCGTGTCAGTGTGTTGGTGGGGGTAGAGACAGACCGTGTCAGTGTGTTAGTGGGGGTAGAGACAGACCGTGTCAGTGTGTTAGTGGGGGTAGAGACAGACCGTGTCAGTGTGTTAGTGGGGGTAGAGACAGACCGTGTCAGTGTGTTGAGGTGATGTAATGAGGTAGTGGGTTAGTGACAGTGAGGTGATGGGTTAGTGACAGACAGTGGGTTGAGGTGATGAGGTAGTGGGTTAGTGACAGACAGTGGGTTGAGGTGATGAGGTAGTGGGTTAGTGACAGACAGTGGGTTGAGGTGATGAGGTAGTGGGTTAGTGAAAGACAGTGGGTTGAGGTGATGAGATAGTGGGTTAGTGACAGACCTTGTCAGTGGGGTGATGTGATGAGGTAGTAGGTTAGTGACAGACATTTGGGTGAGGTGATGAGGTAGTGGGTTAGTGACAGACATTGGGGTGAGGTGATGTGATAGTGGGTTAGTGAGAGTGAGGTGATGAGGTAGTGGGTTAGTGACAGACATTGGGGTGAGGTGTGAGTAGTGGGTTAGTAGAGACAGAGTGACAGTGGGGTGATGAGGTAGTGGGTTAGTGACAGACATTTGGGTGAGGTGATGTGATAGTGGGTTAGTGAGAGTGAGGTGATGAGGTAGTGGGTTAGTGACAGACATTTGGGTGAGGTTATGAGTTAATGGGTTAGTGACAGTGAGGTGATGAGGTAGTGGGTTAGTGACAGACATTTGGGTGAGGTGATGTGATGAGTTAATGGGTTAGTGACAGTGAGGTGATGAGGTAGTGAGTTACTGACAGTGAGGTGATGAGGTAGTGGGTTAGTGACAGACCGTGTCAGTGGGGTGAGGTGATGAGTTAGTGGGTTAGTGACAGTGAGGTTAGGTAGTAGGTAAGGTTGCAAAATTATGCTAACTTTCCCCAAATTCTTACATTTTTCAGAAATCCTGGTTTAAGGATTACGGATTCTTATTCCTTCCTGATTCCAGGAATATTACAAATGTGATTTCTGGAAAACCCTTGTTGTGTTGGGTTAGTGAGTAGTAATGGTGAGGTGAAGCTCTGGAAAACCCTGGTAGTGTTGGGTTAGTGAGTAGTAATGGTGAGGTGAAGCTCTGGAAAACCCTGGTCGTGTTGGGTTAGTGAGTAGTAATGGTGAGGTGAAGCTCTGGAAAACCCTGGTTGTGTTGGGTTAGTGAGTAGTAATGGTGAGGTGAAGCTCTGGAAAACCCTGGTAGTGTTGGGTTAGTGAGTAGTAATGGTGAGGTGAAGCTCTGGAAAACCCTGGTAGTGTTGGGTTAGTGAGTAGTAATGGTGAGGTGAAGCTCTGGAAAACCCTGGTAGTGTTGGGTTAGTGAGTAGTAATGGTGAGGTGAAGCTCTGGAAAACCCTGGTAGTGTTGGGTTAGTGAGTAGTAATGGTGAGGTGAAGCTCTGGAAAACCCTGGTAGTGTTGGGTTATGGTGAGTAGTAATGGTGAGGTGAAGCTCTGGAAAACCCTGGTAGTGTTGGGTTAGTGAGTAGTAATGGTGAGGTGAAGCTCTGGAAAACCCTGGTCGTGTTGGATTAGTGAGTAGTAATGGTGAGGTGAAGCTCTGGAAAACCCTGGTAGTGTTGGGTTAGTGAGTAGTAATGGTGAGGTGAAGCTCTGGAAAACCCTGGTAGTGTTGGGTTAGTGAGTAGTAATGGTGAGGTGAAGCTCTGGAAAACCCTGGTAGTGTTGGGTTAGTGAGTAGTAATGGTGAGGTGAAGCTCTGGAAAACCCTGGTAGTGTTGGGTTAGTGAGTACTAATGGTGAGGTGAAGCTCTGGAAAACCCTGGTAGTGTTGGGTTAGTGAGTACTAATGGTGAGGTGAAGCTCTGGAAAACCCTGGTAGTGTTGGGTTAGTGAGTAGTAATGGTGAGGTGAAGCTCTGGAAAACCCTGGTAGTGTTGGGTTAGTGAGTAGTAATGGTGAGGTGAAGCTCTGGAAAACCCTGGTAGTGTTGGGTTAGTGAGTACTAATGGTGAGGTGAAGCTCTGGAAAACCCTGGTAGTGTTGGGTTAGTGAGTAGTAATGGTGAGGTGAAGCTCTGGAAAACCCTGGTAGTGTTGGGTTAGTGAGTAGTAATGGTGAGGTGAAGCTCTGGAAAACCCTGGTCGTGTTGGGTTAGTGAGTAGTAATGGTGAGGTGAAGCTCTGGAAAACCCTGGTCGTGTTGGATTAGTGAGTAGTAATGGTGAGGTGAAGCTCTGGAACACCCTGGTAGTGTTGGGTTAGTGAGTAGTAATGGTGAGGTGAAGCTCTGGAAAACCCTGGTAGTGTTGGGTTAGTGAGTAGTAATGGTGAGGTGAAGCTCTGGAAAACCCTGGTAGTGTTGGGTTAGTGAGTAGTAATGGTGAGGTGAAGCTCTGGAAAACCCTGGTAGTGTTGGGTTAGTGAGTAGTAATGGTGAGGTGAAGCTCTGGAAAACCCTGGTAGTGTTGGGTTAGTGAGTAGTAATGGTGAGGTGAAGCATGCCAAGTGATTAGAAGAGAGACTTACACAGCCCTGAGCAGGTACCAGTTCATACTGTACAGACAGACACCTTGATACTACCTTGTTGGACCTGAGAGCTCCAGATACACAGTTTGGGCTGAGGAGATCCATATAGCCTTCAACACACTACACAACACATGCACAAAACACAAAATGAAGAAAACAAAAATGACAGGGTTGTTTGGATGGTAGATACACGCAGCCACACACATAGTCAGTGTGTCAATACGTGGATGAGGCAAAGGCTTCTCCCAACCCAAACAATGTCCAATCACATGGTAACAGAGTGGAGTGCTGGGGAGATAGGAGAGGTCTCTCTCAATGTAATGACAGTGGGTGGAGGGGAGGGTGGGGCACAGTCTCAACACCAAAGTCAAAATAAACACACCTTAAAGAGTCTACTTACTGGAAGTCAGGTATAAGGTTCCTCTTAAGTTTGAAATCACATCTTTAACTTTCTACTCAAATCTCAACAAAGCAGGATCTATGTATGTGGTTATAATTGCGTTTAGAAAGGAGATGCACCATATAAGATGACTGTCTGTGTTAGCAGATGTCTGCAGACATGATCATGAACATTTGAATAATACTAATAATAGAGGTGATGATAGTAGTAGTGATGGTGTGCAGACATCACAGAATTCTCTGTTCTTGATTACACAATACAAGGCCGTCAAAACCATAATAATAACAATAGAAGTGTGTGTGTGTGTGTGTGTGTGTGTGTGTGTGTGTGTGTGTGTGTGTGTGTGTGTGATATACACTACTCTTCAGAAGTTAAATTAACTGGGCCATAATGTACAAAATAATTATGGACCTTACTCAAAATACAGAATATATAAAATATAGATCAATAGAATTTGGGGTTTGAAGAACTATTGTTGTGAAGATGATTCTAAGGACACATCCAGACTGATGATCTGTCTGACATGGTGCATGTTGTAGGAGAGGCTGGACTGGAAGAGGTAACACTATGTTAAACCCGTTTCTCAGAAGTTACCTGCTATATACTCATTAACAAGTTAGGTGCTATAATGACACCTTTCTGAATCCACTTAATTAATCATTAACAAGTTAGGTGCTATAATGACACCTTTCTGAATCCACTTAATTAATCATTAACAAGTTAGGTGCTATAATGACACCTTTCTGAATCCACTTAATTAATCATTAACAAGTTAGGTGCTATAATGACACCTTTCTGAATCCACTTAATTAATCATTAACAAGTTAGGTGCTATAATGACACCTTTCTGAATCCACTTAATTAATCATTAACAAGTTAGGTGCTATAATGACACCTTTCTGAATCCACTTAATTAATCATTAACAAGTTAGGTGATATAATGACACCTTTCTGAATCCACTTAATTAATCATTAACAAGTTAGGTGATATAATGACACCTTTCTGAATCCACTTAATTAATCATTAACAAGTTAGGTGATATAATGACACCTTTCTGAATCCACCTTGAAACATATAATGACCAGTTGACTTGTTTAATGTGTAAGTAATAAGCAGGTAAATAAAGGATGCCTGGTGTATGAGACCAGACATGCTGTAGATGTAGGGGACAGACAGACAGATTGTACCAGGGGTCCAGTTTAGCTCGTTACCTCGCTCTGCTTCCTCTTCTTAGTGAAGATATAGCGAATCAGAGTCTCCTGAAGAACTTCCTGTTTCACCAGGTAGTGCCAGAGACGCCTCGCAGGGAACGAAATGTGGTTCTTATTCCTGGAACACGAGACACACACACACAGAAACATGTGAGAACATGGGTGTGTGTGTGTGTAGTCTATGGTCTATGTATCTGTGTGTAGTCTATGTTCTATGTTCTGCGTGTAGTCTATGTATCTGTGTGTGTAGTCTATGTATCTCTCTGTGTGTGTGTGTGTGTGTGTAGTCTATGTATCTGTGTGTAGTCTATGTATCAGTGTATCTGTGTGTAGTATATGTATCTCTGTGTGTGTGTGTGTGTGTGTAGTGTATCTGTGTGTGTGTGTGTGTGTGTGTGTGTAGTCTATGTATCTGTGTATAGTCTATGTATCTGTGTATCTGTGTGTAGTCTATGTATCTGTGTGTGTGTGTGTGTGTGTCTATGTATCTGTATCTGTGTGTGTGTGTGTAGTCTATGTATGTGTGTGTGTAGTCTATGTATCTGTGTGTGTGTGTGTAGTCTATGTATCTGTGTGTGTGTGTAGTATGTCTATGTATCTGTGTGTGTAGTCTATGTATCTGTGTGTGTGTGTAGTCTATGTATCTGTGTGTGTGTGTAGTCTATGTATCTGTGTGTGTGTGTAGTCTATGTATCTCTGTGTGTGTGTGTAGTCTATGTATATGTGTGTGTGTGTAGTCTATGTATGTGTGTGTGTGTAGTCTATGTATCTGTGTGTGTGTGTAGTCTATGTATCTGTGTGTGTGTGTGTAGTCTATGTATCTGTGTGTGTGTGTAGTCTATGTATCTGTGTGTGTGAATAATACCCACTTGAAAGGTGTGTTGTCAGGCTCCAGCATGGCCTTGTGTCTCAGTATGGCGGGCCCCCCTCCTGTGCTGAGGTCAGTGGGGTAGGTGTTGATGTAGTTGGGAGGAGGACCATCAAACTTGTTCATCCTCTCCTGGAGTTGGGTCTCCCAGTTCTCTAGTGTCTTCAGCACAGCATTCCCCAGAGGAGACGTCACCGGCAGGTCTGATGGAGGGAGGAGAGGACGATAACAGAAAGAAAAACTGTTTTGGTTGCGCCGCTCTAGAGAGTGAGTGAGAGAGTGCGTGAGTGAGTGAGTGCGTGTTCAATATTTTCCCGGTATATTACAATTGTTCCATCCCCAGAATAATTCACTTTTCTCCTGGGGTACACGGAATATCCCGCCAAAACTGGAAGTGTCATTCAAAAGCATTATAAAGTATATAAATAGGCCTGTCTGGATGTAATTAGAGCTTTGATCCAAAATTCAAACCTGATGCTACCTGAGCCTGATGAGCCCTACATTAAAGACATTTACTGAGCCCTACACATTAAAGACATTTACTGAGCCCTACACATTAAAGACATTTACTGAGCCCTACATTAAAGACATTTACTGAGCCCTACATTAAAGACATTTACTGAGCCCTACATTAAAGACATTTACTGAGCCCTACACATTAAAGACATTTACTGAGCCCTACACATTAAAGACATTTACTGAGCCCTACATTAAAGACATTTACTGAGCCCTACATTAAAGACATTTACTGAGCCCTACACATTAAAGACATTTACTGAGCCCTACACATTAAAGACATTTACTGAGCCCTACACATTAAAGACATTTACTGAGCCCTACACATTAAAGACATTTACTGAGCCCTACACATTAAAGACATTTACTGAGCCCTACACATTAAAGACATTTACTGAGCCCTACACATTAAAGACATTTACTGAGCCCTACACATTAAAGACATTTACTGAGCCCTACACATTAAAGACATTTACTGAGCCCTACACATTAAAGACATTTACTGAGCCCTACACATTAAATACATTTACTGAGCCCTACATTAAAGACATTTACTGAGCCCTACATTAAAGACATTTACTGAGCCCTACATTAAAGACATTTACTGAGCCCTACATTAAAGACATTTACTGAGCCCTACATTAAAGACATTTACTGAGCCCTACATTAAAGACATTTACTGAGCCCTACATTAAAGACATTTACTGAGCCCTACATTAAAAGACATTTACTGAGCCCAAGCCCAAATGATGGTGCCCTTATCCAATACATATATGATATAGTCTACTGCACATTACACACGACAGAAAAACCTAAAAGCCCATAGATGTAGCTAGCTATATGCTCTCTTGGCTAAATAAATGAAACTAGCTCCAGTAGGCTAATCTGTATGCCTGTACTGCATTGTATTATATTGATTATGAACTGGATTTACTCACCTCATTCAAACCATGATAAAGCAGGGAGAGATCATGTGATTCTGGTGCAGCACATGCAGCCTACAAAGTTACTACAGGCTAGCAAATTAGATTTGAATTCTGAAATTGAATAGGGCCTATTTGTATAATTAGTAGGCTGACCTTTCATAATATTTCCCCTAATGTTACTAGCCCACCTCCTCTTTCTCTATTGTTGCTTCATTCCTTCCTCTCTTTCAACAGTTCAATGAAATACATTTTGTTGTCCTTATCTTCATCACGCTAAAGACATCCTTGAATAATATAGGACCAGAATTAGATGTTTTGTTGTCCTTATCTTCATCACTCTAAAGACATCCTTGAGTAATATAGGACCAGGATTAGATGTTTTGTTGTCCTTATATTCATCACTCTAAAGACATCATAGAATAATATAGGACCAGAATTAGATGTTTTGTTCTCCTTATCTTCATCACTCTAAAGACATCATTGAATAATATAGGACCAGAATTAGATGTTTTGTTGTCCTTATCTTCATCACTCTAAAGACATCATTGAATAATATAGGACCAGAATTAGATGTTTTGTTGTCCTTATCTTCATCATTCTAAAGACATCATTGAATAATATAGGACCAGAATTAGATGTTTTGTTGTCCTTATCTTCATCATTCTAAAGACATCATTGAATAATATAGGACCAGGATTAGATGCAGAAGGCTTTCACTTCTCTTCATGAAGATTGAATGGTTATGGGTCTGAATAAATAACTGTTATAACCTACCACCATCATGAGTTCACTCTTCTTTCAAACTACCTGTGAGTTCTATTGGCTGCTGTATTTAACATTCAGCAAACAAGAGCTTGTGTCCCTCTTCTAATAGTCTATTGGTATAAGAAATGCAAAAATATAATAATGTCCAGCAAACTATTCTACTGTATATTTTCCTGCATGGGACTCCAAGAGCTAAGGAGCGTTTTTTAAGGAGAGGCCAGCGGAGCACAGGTGTGTGTGTACTGAGCAAGAGACAAGAGGCTATAAATTACAAGCTTATTATGCATAACCCATCATTAGTTTGCTAAATATAAGACTAATACTGCATTAAATATATTACCTGAAAGAGGTGGGCTAGGACATCTATATATATAGAACAATCTAGAACAGGATGATCTATTTTGGATGCAATTTGAATGGAGTTGATGGAGAGAGAGAAAGACAGAGTGCTCGGTCAGGCACTGATTTAAAGCAACGATATTCGAGTGACAGACTGTTTTATAACTCTGCAGCTACAATAAAAAATATATATCTTTACAATTAAGAAATAAGGTGACCCTAAAAGCCAGATGGAGTTGGGTATATTAGACAACACTTGGTTTTATAATACTGTAATATAGACTATGCTGCAGGCCTTCCTGTCACAAGAAAACAAGTTACCATGATGAGATGATAGGTCTACATGCATTGTGAACTGTCCCCACCCTGAGACGTGCTCTCTGTCCCCACCCTGAGACGGGCTCTCTGTCCCCACCCTGAGACGGGCTCTCTGTCCCCACCCTGAGACGGGCTCTCTGTCCCCACCCTGAGACGGGCTCTCTGTCCCCACCCTGAGACGGGCTCTCTGTCCCCACCCTGAGACGGGCTCTCTGTCCCCACCCTGAGACGGGCTCTCTGTCCCCACCCTGAGACGGGCTCTCTGTCCCCACCCTGAGACGGGCTCTCTGTCCCCACCCTGAGACGGGCTCTCTGTCCCCACCCTGAGACGGGCTCTCTGCTCTCTGTCCCCACCCTGAGACGGGCTCTCTGTCCCCACCCTGAGACGGGCTCTCTGTCCCCACCCTGAGACGGGCTCTCTGTCCCCACCCTGAGACGGGCTCTCTGTCCCCACCCTGAGACGGGCTCTCTGTCCCCACCCTGAGACGGGCTCTCTGTCCCCACCCTGAGACGGGCTCTCTGTCCCCCCCTGAGACGGGCTCTCTGTCCCCACCCTGAGACGGGCTCTGTCCCCACCCTGAGACGGGCTGTCTGGCCCCACCCTGAGACGGGCTGTCTGGCCCCACCCTGAGACGGGCTGTCTGGCCCCACCCTGAGACGGGCTGTCTGGCCCCACCCTGAGACGGGCTGTCTGGCCCCACCCTGACATGGGCTGTCTGGCCCCACCCTGAGATGGGCTGTCTGGCCCCACCCTGAGATGGGCTGTCTGGCCCCACCCTGAGTGTTGATGATTCATTATGCAGAGGCCGTAGAGAAGACAGATTTAGACATCACATATAATTTAACATTTCCATTCCACGCCTTGCTGTTCATATAAATAATTTATTATAATTTACCGGTTTCTCACAGTTCTTTATTCTGGGAAATGGAGTGGTTTTGATCGGTAAATCCCGGTAAACGGTTTCCTCCCATTCAACCCTAGTGTGTGTGTTTGTGTACCTGTGAAGTCCAGTCCAGTGAGAGGGAGGAAGGTCTTGACGTTATGTAGAGCCAGTTTCACCATGACCAGACGGATCAGAGACCAACTACACACAGAGACAGAGAGAGGAGAGAGAGAGGAGAGGGAGGAGAGAGGAGAGAGGAGGGAGGAGAGAGGAGGGAAGAGAGAAGAGAGAAGAGAGAGGAGAGAGGAGAGAGAGGAGAGAGAGGAGAGAGAGAGAGGTGAGAGAGAGGTGAGAGAGAGAGGAGAGAGGAGAGAAGAGAAAGGAGAGAGAGAGAGGGAGGAGAGGAGAGGGAGAAAGCATACCATGACATTACAGGTAAGATGGCAGGGTGTTGAATCTTAGTAGAAAATACTCTGAACAATCAGTGTACCAAGGCCCAATACAAAGGGCTGTCCACAGCTGAACTGGTTTAGATCTTATCTGTCGGAAAGATATCAGTTTGTCTCTGTGAATGGTTTGTCCTCTGACAAATCAACTGTAAATTTCGGTGTTCCTCAAGGTTCCGTTTTAGGACCACTATTGTTTTCACTATATATTTTACCTCTTGGGGATGTTATTCGAAAACATAATGTTAACTGCTGTACATTTCAATGAAACATGGTGAAGCCCCAAAATTGCCCTTGCTAGAAGCATGTGTTTCAGACATAAGGAAGTGGATGGCTGCAAACTTTCTACTTTTAAACTAAGACAAAACAGAGATGCTTGTTCTAGGTCCCAAGAAACAAAGAGATCTTCTGTTGAATCTGACAATTAATCTTAATGGTTGTACAGTCGTCTCAAATAAAACTGTAAAGGACCTCGGCATTACTCTGGACCCTGATCTCTCTTTTGAAGAACATATCAAGACCATTTCAAGGACAGCTTTTTTCCATCTACGTAACATTGCAAAAATCAGAAACTTTCTGTCCAAAAATGATGCAGAAAAATGAATCCATGCTTTTGTCACTTCTAGGTTAAACTACTGCAATGCTCTACTTTCCGGCTACCCGGATAAAGCACTAAATAAACTTCAGTTGGTGCTAAATACGGCTGCTAGAATCCTGACTAGAACCCAAAAATGTGATCATATTACTCCAGTGCTAGCCTCTCTACACTGGCTTCCTGTCAAAGCAAGGGCTGATTTCAAGGTTTTACTGCTAACCTACAAAGCATTACATGGGCTTGCTCCTACCCATCTCTCTGATTTGGTCCTGCTGTACATACCTACACGTACGCTACGGTCACAAGACGCAGGCCTCCTAATTGTCCCTAGAATTTCTAAGCAAACAGCTGGAGGCAGTGCTTTCTCCTATAGAGCTCCATTTTTATGGAACGGTCTGCCTACCCATGTCAGAGACGCAAACTTGGTCTCAACCTTTAAGTCTTTACTGAAGACTCATCTCTTCAGTGGGTCATATGATTGAGTGTAGTCTGGCCCAGGAGTGGGAGGGTGAACGGAAAGGCTCTGGAGCAACGAACCGCCCTTGCTGTCTCTGCCTGGCCGGTTCCCCTCTTTCCACTGGGATTATCTGCCTCTAACCCTATTACAGGGGCTGAGTCACTGGCTTACTGGGGCTCTCTCATGCCGTCCCTGGAAGGGGTGCGTCACCTGAGTGGGTTGATTCACTGATATGGTCCTCCTGTCTGGGTTGGCGCCCCCCCTTGGGTTGTGCCATGGCAGAGATCTTTGTGGGCTATACTCAGCCTTGTCTCAGGATGGTAAGTTGGTGGTTGAAGATATCCCTCTAGTGGTGTGGGGGCTGTGCTTTGGCAAAGTGGGTGGGGTTATATCCTTCCTGTTTGGCCCTGTCCGGGGGTGTCCTCAGATGGGGCCACAGTGTCTCCTGACCCCTCCTGTCTCAGCCTCCAGTATTTATGCTGCAGTAGTTTATGTGTCGGGGGCTAGGGTCAGTTTGTTATATCTGGAGTACTTCTCCTGTCCTATTCGGTGTCCTGTGTGAATCTAAGTGTGCGTTCTCTAATTCTCTCCTTCTCTCTTTCTTTCTCTCTCTCGGAGGACCTGAGCCCTAGGACCATGCCCCAGGACTACCTGACATGATGACTCCTTGCTGTCCCCAGTCCATCTGACCGTGCTGCTGCTCCAGTTTCAACTGTTCTGCCTTATTATTATTCGACCATGCTGGTCATTTATGAACATTTGAACATCTGTGCCATGTTCTGTTATAATCTCCACCCGGCACAGCCAGAAGAGGACTGGCCACCCCACATAGCCTGGTTCCCCTCTAGGTTTCTTCCTAGGTTTTGGCCTTTCTAGGGAGTTTTTCCTAGCCACCGTGCTTTTACGCCTGCATTGCTTGCTGTTTGGGGTTTAAGGCTGGGTTTCTGTACAGCACTTTGAGATATCAGCTGATGTACGAAGGGCTATATAAATAAATTTGATCTCTATTGAGATGTCAAGTAGGAAAAGGCACAACAATGACACACCTGTATGAGTTGGGGTCAGAGTGTTCAGTCATCTGTGTGTCAGAGAGGAAAGCATCATCATCATCGTCGTCGTCATCCTCCTCTCCGCTCTCATCTGAGTCATACAGAGCTCCACTGTCTGACAGGGGCAGGAAGGGCTGGGGGGAGAGGGAGGAGGAGAGGGAGGAGGAGAGGGAGGAGGAGAGAGAGAGGAGGAGAGAGGGAGGAGAGAGGAGGAGGAGAGAGGAGGAGAGGGAGGAGGAGAGAGAGAGGAGAGGGAGGAGGAGAGAGAGAGAGGAGAGCTTATTTGTCAATGGTTTGTCAGTGAGCGTATGTATACAGTGATGTTGTGCGGAGCAGCATCACGCCTTACTTTGGCCACAAAGTAGTCCCACATGCTGAGCTCTGGAGGAATGAACTTCTCCCTGTAGGCGGGTCTCTCTGCAGGGACGGGAGGGGGGGTGGCAGGGACCTCCTTTACTGGACGACCAGGAACCAGCATCCTCATATTAAACCGTCGTCTGAGTCGATCCACATCCTCTGCCGGGGGAGGGGCTGGCACGGCTGGGGGAGGGGATGGTGGGTGTGGGAGAGAGATTGTTAGTACATATGTTTTTTTTATAGAAACATTTTTACATGACTGCTGCCTTGTAAGAGATGAAGAGGAGTTGATCACTCATCATCGTCTTCATCACCCAGTAGAGCCCAGGAGAGGTTAGGGGGTACAGGTGGAAGGCACAGCACCAGGGTTTAGGCTCAATTCCATTTCAATTCAGGAAACAAACTGAATTGACTGAACTGATTATTGACTCCAGCAACCCTGCACAGCATCTGTGTTAGCGTTAGGGCCCAGCGTCTTCCTGGTCAGGTCACATGGTAAACTCTGGGCCCAAGACATGGAGAGACACAGAAACACATACAGAGGAGAGCGGACACGACAGACAGACGTTTTAACACAAACCTGGACCGTTATCCTGGGTGACTATCTCTGGAACCACTGAGACGAGAGACAAACCAAGACAACAGCGTAAGACGCATACAAGACACACACACACATACAACACACACACACACACACACGTCAGACTACTAGACAATACAGTCAAGGTGATCACAATAACTCATTATACTATATATCATGATGAGACTGGTTAAAATGGTTATGAATGGTTATATGACCAGAGGTTTCTAATAATCTTCTAATCAACGTCTGTCTGCTGGTTGAAAGGCTTCTGAGTCCTTGAGGGTAATCTGCATGGCTTGTGACCTGGTATACAACAGAGAGAGACCAAGGACCCTTATATCTAAGCTCTCAAGAGGGTGGGGGTGTGTGTGTGTGTGTGGCACCAGCCTCTTTTCCTCCTCTCCCCTCCTCTCCTTTCCTCTGTTCTCTCCTCTCCACATCCTCCCCCACCAGCCTCTTTTCCTCCTCTCCCCTCCTCTCCTCTCCGCTGTTCTCTCCTCTCCACAGCCTCACCCAGCCTCTTTTCCTCCTCTCCTCTCCGCTGTTCTCTCCTCTCCTTTCCGCTGTTCTCTCCTCTCCACATCCTCTCCCAGCCTCTTTTCTCCTCTCCATTCCGCTGTTCTCTCCTCTCCCAGCCTCTTTTCCTCCGGTTTCAGCTCCTCTCCACATCCTCTCCCAGCCTCTTTTCCTCCTCTCCTTTCCGCTGTTCTCTCCTCCCCTCTCCTCTCCCAGCCTCTTTTCCTCCTCTCCCTTCCGCTGTTCTCTCCTCTCCACATCCTCTCCCAGCCTCTTTTTTTCTCCTCTCCGCTGTCCTCTCCTCTCCCCTCCTCTCCTTTCCGCTGTTCTCTCCTCTCTCCTCCTCTCCTTTCCGCTGTTCTCTCCTCTCTCCTCCTCTCCTTTCCGCTGTTCTCTCCTCTCCACATCCTCTCCATTCCGCTGTTCTCTCCTCTCCACATCCTCTCCAAGCCTCTTTTCCTCCTCTCCTTTCCGCTGTTCTATCCTCTCCCAGCCTCTTTTCCTCCTCTCCGCTGTTCTCTCCTCTCCACATCCTCTCCCAGCCTCTTTTCCTCTCCCCACTTCTCCCCCTTTCACCCACATCCTGAAAGAACACTTGACTTCAAAGAAAAGTTATCAAGTCTAAATGTGAACACAAAAGCATATTGATTTATTTAACACAATCTGCTAATAATGTCTGATCACTACAGGTTGGTTCCAAAACAGTATTCAGAAGAACTGATATTCAGAATTAGTTTGTCTACCGTCACATCTAATAAGTAATAATAAATATGTTGAATTACAGTTGTGTTGCTTTCATCAAGCACCTAACTACAATACCACAATCACATGCTAGAAACTAACATACTAATGGAGGAACAACACAGTTACTATAGTACACCATCACAGATACTACTGATCCACACTAGATCACCCAGGCAGTGGAGGCTGGTGAGGGGAGGACGGCTCATAATAATGGAGGAACAACACAGTTACTACAGTACACCATCATGGATACTACTGATCCACACTAGATCACCCAGGCAGTGGAGGCTGGTGAGGGGAGGACGGCTCATAATAATGGAGGAACAACACAGTTACTACAGTACACCATCATGGATACTACTGATCCACACTAGATCACCCAGGCAGTGGAGGCTGGTGAGGGGAGGACGGCTCATAATAATGGAGGAACAACACAGTTACTACAGTACACCATCACGGATACTACTGATCCACACTAGATCACACAGGCAGTGGAGGCTGGTGAGGGGAGGACGGCTCATAATAATGGAGGAACAACACAGTTACTACAGTACACCATCATGGATACTACTGATCCACACTAGATCACCCAGGCAGTGGAGGCTGGTGAGGGGGGACGGCTCATAATAATGGAGGAACAACACAGTTACTACAGTACACCATCACGGATACTACTGATCCACACTAGATCACACAGGCAGTGGAGGCTGGTGAGGGGAGGACTGCTCATAATAATGGAGGAACAACACAGTTACTACAGTACACCATCACGGATACTACTGATCCACACTAGATCACCCAGGCAGTGGAGGCTGGTGAGGGGAGGACGGCTCATAATAATGGAGGAACAACACAGTTACTACAGTACACCATCATGGATACTACTGATCCACACTAGATCACACAGGCAGTGGAGGCTGGTGAGGGGAGGACGGCTCATAATAATGGAGGAACAACACAGTTACTACAGTACACCATCATGGATACTACTGATCCACACTAGATCACCCAGGCAGTGGAGGCTGGTGAGGGGACGGCTCATAATAATGGAGGAACAACACAGTTACTACAGTACACCATCACGGATACTACTGATCCACACTAGATCACACAGGCAGTGGAGGCTGGTGAGGGGAGGACGGCTCATAATAATGGAGGAACAACACAGTTACTACGGTACACCATCACGGATACTACTGATCCACACTAGATCACACAGGCAGTGGAGGCTGGTGAGGGGAGGACGGCTCATAATAATGGAGGAACAACACAGTTACTACGGTACACCATCACGGATACTACTGATCCACACTAGATCACACAGGCAGTGGAGGCTGGTGAGGGGAGGACGGCTCATAATAATGGAGGAACAACACAGTTACTACGGTACACCATCACGGATACTACTGATCCACACTAGATCACCCAGGCAGTGGAGGCTGGTGAGGGGAGGACGGCTCATAGTAAGAGCTGGAATGGAAAAAATGGAATAGAATCAAACACATAGGAACCATTCATTCCGTTCCAGACATTACTATACAGCCCAGTTAGTGTTTTAAAAAATATATATCTTTTTTACATTTATTTAACTAGGCTCAGTTGAGAACAAATTCTTATTTTCAATGACAGCCTAGGAACAGTGGGTTAACTGCCTGTTCATGGGCAGAACGACAGATTTGTAACCTTGTCAGCTCGGGGATTTGAACTTGCAACCTTTTGGTTATTAGTCCAATGATCTAACCACTAGGCTACCCTGCTGCCCCATGTACCTGGTTTATCCTTAGCCCAGTTAGAGTACCTGGTTTACCCTTAGTTAAGGCAGACCTATAGCTCAGTGAGTGTACCTGGTTTACCCTTAGTTAAGGCAGACCTATAGCTCAGTGAGTGTACCTGGTTTACCCTTAGTTAAGGCAGACCTATAGCCCAGTGAGTGTACCTGGTTTACCCTTAGTTAAGGCAGACCTATAGCTCAGTGAGTGTACCTGGTTTACCCTTAGTTAAGGCAGACCTATAGCCCAGTGAGTGTACCTGGTTTACCCTTAGTTAAGGCAGACCTATAGCCCAGTGAGTGTACCTGGTTTACCCTTAGTTAAGGCAGACCTATAGCCCAGTGAGTGTACCTGGTTTACCCTTAGTTAAGGCAGACCTATAGCCCAGTGAGTGTACCTGGTTTACCCTTAGTTTAGGCAGACCTATAGCCCAGTGAGTGTACCTGGTTTACCCTTAGTTAAGGCAGACCTATAGCCCAGTGAGTGTACCTGGTTTACCCTTAGTTAAGGCAGACCTATAACCCAGTGAGTGTACCTGGTTTACCCTTAGTTAAGGCAGACCTATAGCTCAGTGAGTGTACCTGGTTTACCCTTAGTTTAGGCAGACCTATAGCCCAGTGAGTGTACCTGGTTTACCCTTAGTTAAGGCAGACCTATAGCCCAGTGAGTGTACCTGGTTTACCCTTAGTTAAGGCAGACCTATAGCCCAGTGAGTATACCTGTGTTGCAACTTTAATGTGTTACAGAGTTAATGTTTAAGTTAATTCATTGAGCTGTATATTTCATTGAGCTGTAGATATTTCTTTACAGTTATTTACATATGTAATTGTATTGGTTTGTATTGAATTACGCTTTTTGACTGCAAGTTCCAGAATGCCTTGCGACAGGAATGAGAGATAACGTGCCAATTATGTGCAGGTGCAAAGTGATTGAGCTGACTATAGCCCAGTGAGTGTACCTGGTTTAGCTTTAGTTAAGCCAGGCCTGAAGCACAGTGAGTGTACCTGGTTTAGCTTTAGTTAAGCCAGGCCTGAAGCACAGTGAGTGTACCTGGTTTAGCTTTAGTTAAGCCAGGCCTGAAGCACAGTGAGGGTACCTGGTTTAGCTTTAGTTAAGCCAGGCCTAAGCCAGGCCTGAAGCACAGTGAGTGTACCTGGTTTAGCTTTAGTTAAGCCAGGCCTGAAGCACAGTGAGTGTACCTGGTTTAGCTTTAGTTAAGCCAGGCCTGAAGCACAGTGAGTACCTGGTTTACCTGGTTTAGCTGGTTTTTAGTTAAGCCAGGCCTGAAGCACAGTGAGTGTACCTGGTTTAGCTTTAGTTAAGCCAGGCCTGAAGCACAGTGAGTGTACCTGGTTTAGCTTTAGTTAAGCCAGGCCTGAAGCACAGTGAGGGTACCTGGTTTAGCTTTAGTTAAGCCAGGCCTGAAGCACAGTGAGGTACCTGGTTTAGCTTTAGTTAAGCCAGGCCTGAAGCACAGTGAGCGTACCTGGTTTAGCTTTAGTTAAGCCAGGCCTGAAGCACAGTGAGCACAGTGAGTGTACCTGGTTTAGCTTTAGTTAAGCCAGGCCTGAAGCACAGTGAGTGTCCCTGGTTTAGCTTTAGTTAAGCCCAGGCCTGAAGCACAGTGAGTGTACCTGGTTTAGCTTTAGTTAAGCCAGGCCTGAAGCACAGTGAGTGTACCTGGTTTAGCTTTAGTTAAGCCAGGCCTGAAGCACAGTGAGTGTACCTGGTTTAGCTTTAGTTAAGCCAGGCCTGAAGCACAGTGAGGGTACCTGGTTTAGCTTTAGTTAAGCCAGGCCTGAAGCACAGTGAGCGTACCTGGTTTAGCTTTAGTTAAGCCAGGCCTGAAGCACAGTGAGTGTACCTGGTTTAGCTTTAGTTAAGCCAGGCCTGAAGCACAGTGAGTGTACCTGGTTTAGCTTTAGTTAAGCCAGGCCTGAAGCACAGTGAGTGTACCTGGTTTAGCTTTAGTTAAGCCAGGCCTGAAGCACAGTGAGTGTCCCTGGTTTAGCTTTAGTTAAGCCAGGCCTGAAGCACAGTGAGTGTACCTGGTTTAGCTTTAGTTAAGCCAGGCCTGAAGCACAGTGAGCGTCCCTGGTTTAGCTTTAGTTTAGTTAGTTAAGCCAGGCCTGAAGCACAGTGAGGGTACCTGGTTTAGCTTTAGTTAAGCCCACAGTGAGGCCTGAAGCACAGTGAGCGTACCTGGTTTAGCTTTAGTTAAGCCAGGCCTGAAGCACAGTGAGCGTACCTGGTTTAGCTTTAGTTAAGCCAGGCCTGAAGCACAGTGAGCGTACCTGGTTTAGCTTTAGTTAAGCCAGGCCTGAAGCACAGTGAGCGTACCTGGTTTAGCTTTAGTTAAGCCAGGCCTGAAGCACAGTGAGCGTACCTGGTTTAGCTTTAGTTAAGCCAGGCCTGAAGCACAGTGAGCGTACCTGGTTTAGCTTTAGTTAAGCCAGGCCTGAAGCACAGTGAGCGTACCTGGTTTAGCTTTAGAAATGCACCTTACAGTGCATTTCCACATAACACGATGGGGGCGATGAAACGGTGCCCCATTCATTTTCAATGGAGGGAAGTGAAGTGGTCGGGGGGAGGGTTGGTGGATGCGAGCATGAATACGGCGGGAACAAAGTTGGCGAAAGCTGAAATGTATGCAAATACCCCGCGATATACCAACACTATTGACCAATCGAAATTCACTCAAGCTTCCACCCCCTACTGGATTGGCTGTTGATACGTAGCCTGCTTGCTAGCACCCAAATGAGGACAAAGCAAGCATGGCTATCCAAATTATCGTGTTATGTGGAAATGCACTGTTAGTTAACCCAGACCTGAAACACAGTGAGTACCTGGTTTAGCCTTAGTTCCTGAGTCAGGTTCAGAGGTCACTGATGATGACGAGTCCGTTCTAGCTTTACCTGCTGCTATGGTGACAGACAGACAGAGATGACACAATGAGATGAGATGGAAAACATGCACACACACCTGCACAAACACACACACTCTGGTGCACGATACAATGAGATGAGACCACAGCACACAATAACAGAGACAGACAGAGATCTATTTCTGTCCGTTCAGAGAACCATGAACTTCCAATGAATAGTATCCTTACAGAAAAGACCAGCTAACTTTCTGAGGAACACAGAGTGGGGAAACCACATTAGTGGCATTTACTGCACTGTAATACCACACCGCAAAACCAGGTAGTTTATCACTGCACCCAGCACTGCAAACCCACTGGAGCTCTGTTACTCACAACTAGGTGCTGCTGTGTCCCCTGAATCAGTGTGGAGGGGCGGGGAGACACTGGGGCTGGGGGGAGGACCCTGCTCAGGCCTACCTGCCTCAATATCAACTGGCACAGTGGAGAGGGGAGGAGGAGTTATGTATTTCTGGCTAGTCATGGGAGGGAGGAGGGGCTTGCGTCTGTTTTCCCAGCCTCAGGCATGAGTAAAAAAGGGGGGTGAAACAAGGGAGGGGGAGGGAGTAGGGAAGAGAATGAGAGGTAAAGGTTAAGTAGAATGTTACAACAGGGGACAGATAGGAGAGAGATGAGGGGAGACAGAAAACAGAGGACAGAACACAAAGGATAAACAAATGGGTAGAGGAGAGAGGTTGAGAGAGGTATAGAGGAGTAGAGGTATAGAGGAGTAGAGGTATAGAGAAAGAGAGAAGTAGCAAGAAAAGAGAGGTAGAGAGGAGTAGAGGTAGAGAGGAGTAGAGGTATAGAGGAGTAGATGTATAGAGGAGTAGAGGTAGAGGAGGAGAGGTAGAGAGAAGGAGGTAAAGAGAATGAGAGAGGTAGAGAGAATGAGAGAGGTAGAGAGGGGTAGAGAGGTAGAAAGAAGAGAAAGAGAGAGAAAGAGGTAGGGAGGAGGAGAGGTAGAGAAAGAGAGGGAGGGAGAGAGAGGTAGAGAGGGGTAGAGATAGAGAGAAAGAGAGGTAGAGAGAGAAAGAGAGGTAGAGAGGAGGAGAGAGGTAGAGAGGAGGGGGAGGTAAAGAGGAGGAGAGAGGTAGAGAGAAAGAGAGAAAGAGAGGAGGAGAGGAGGAGAGAAGGAGCGAGGTAGAAAGGAGGAGAGAGGTAGAGGAGGAGGAGATAGGTAGAGGAGGAGAACCACATTAGACTGATCTAATGATATTATTAGATAGTTATCTACTACAGAACCACAGTAGACTGATCTAATGATATTATTAGATAGTTATGTATTACAGAACCACATTAGACTGATCTAAGAGAGGAACCACATTAGACTGATCTAATGATATTATTAGATAGTTATCTATTACAGAACCACATTAGACTAATGATATTATTAGATAGACAGAGGAGGTAGAGAGGAGGTAGAGAGAGGTAGAGAGGAGGTAGAGAGGAGGAGAGAGGTAGAGAGAGGTAGAAAGAAGGAAGAGAGAGGTAAAGAGGAGGTAGAGAGAGGTAAGGGGTTACACGCCGAGGGGCCTACTAAGTTACCTGGAGTGATCTCGGCGTTCCGTTTCGGTTTGATGATGATTTTAGCCCCACCCCCAAACACGGCCGCCCACATCTTGTTGCTGAGGGGGTGAGCAGCGAGGCGGAATAGTTCGTTGCCAGCGTGCATGCCCAACCCATGGATGAGCAGGGACAGGTAAACTGCCACCACAGCCTCACACAGCAACACGTTGAGCTTGGGCTGATCCTCGCCCTGAGCTGACTGAACCAGAGCAATCAGAGAGGACACACCTAGAGGAGAGAAGGAAATAGACATGTAATTACATTTTTACAGAAACACTACTGATAGGTAAAATGAAGGCTTGAATAAATATGATGTCTTTGTACAACACAGAACAGCATTAGACAGATCTAATGATATTATTAGATAGTTATGTATTACAGAACCACAGACTGATCTAATGATATTATTAGATAGTTATGTATTACAGAACCACATTAGACTGATCTAATGATATTATTAGATAGTTATCTACTACAGAACCACATTAGACTGATCTAATGATATTATTAGATAGTTATGTATTACAGAACCACATTAGACTGATCTAATGATATTATTAGATAGTTATCTACTACAGAACCACATTAGACTGATCTAATGATATTATTAGATAGTTATGTATTACAGAACCACATTAGACTGATCTAAGGATATTATTAGATAGTTATCTACTACAGAACCACATTAGACTGATCTAATGATATTATTAGATAGTTATCTACTACAGAACCACATTAGACTGATCTAATGATATTAGTTAGATACAGTTATCTAATGATATTATTAGATAGTTACTACAGAACCACATTAGAGATGATCTAATGATAGACTATCTAGATAGTAGATAGTTATGTATTACAGAACCACATTAGACTGATCTAATGATATTATTAGATAGTTATCTACTACAGAACCACATTAGACTGATCTAAGGATATTAGTAGATAGTTATCTACTACAGAACCAGACTCGTGCTGTAATAAGATTCCCGCTACATATTAACAGTGGAGAGATGGCGTGACACATCCATCCATCCCAGCGTCTCCTTCTGTTTTATTCCCCACAGGCTACAGAGCTGCTATTACTGAGTACCATCTGTTTCTCTCTCACTGTTAGTCATCTCTGTCTGTCCTCTCTCTCTCTCTCTGTGTTTCTTTCTCCTTCTTTATCAGTCCTCTCTCTGTCTGTTCTCTCAATTCAATTATTTTTGTCCTCTCCCTGTCCTCCCTCCCCTTCCCATTCAGCTGTCTGCTCAGACGATCATTTGATAGGACATTCATTTACAGAGCTGTGTGTGTACCTGGCCACTGTGTGGGGGCAGAGCTGTGTGTGTACCTGGCCACTGTGTGGGGGCAGAGCTGTGTGTGTACCTGGCCACTGTGTGGGGGCAGGCAGAGCTGTGTGTGTACCTGGCCACTGTGTGGGGGCAGAGCTGTGTGTGTACCTGGCCACTGTGTGTGGGGGCAGAGCTGTGTGTGTACCTGGCCACTGTGTGGGGGCAGAGCTGTGTGTGTACCTGGCCACTGTGTGGGGGCAGAGCTGTGTGTGTACCTGGCCACTGTGTGGGGGCAGAGCTGTGTGTGTACCTAGCCACTGTGTGGGGGCAGAGCTGTGTGTGTACCTAGCCACTGTGTGGGGGCAGAGCTGTGTGTGTACCTGGCCACTGCGTGGGGGCAGAGCTGTGTGTGTACCTGGCCACTGCGCGGGGGCAGAGCTGTGTGTACCTACCTGGCCACTGCCACTGTGGGGGCAGAGCTGTGTGTGTACCTGGCCAGAGCTACCTGGCCACGGGGGCAGAGCTGTGTGTGTACCTGGCCACTGTGTGGGGGCAGAGCTGTGTGTGTACCTGGCCACTGTGTGGGGGCAGAGCTGTGTGTGTGTACCTGGCCACTGCGCTGGGGGCAGAGGTGTGTGTACCTGGCCACTGCGCAGGGGCAGAGCTGCTGTGTGTACCTGGCCACTGCGGGGGCAGAGCTGTGTGTGTACCTGGCCACTGTGTGGGGGCAGAGCTGTGTGTGTACCTGGCCACTGCGCTGTGTGGGGGCAGAGCTGTGTGTGTACCTGGCCACTGTGTGGGGGCAGAGCTGTGTGTGTACCTGGCCACTGCGCTGGCCACTGTGTGGGGGCAGAGCTGTGTGTGTACCTGGCCACTGCGCGGGGGCAGAGCTGTGTGTGTACCTGGCCACTGCGTGGGGGCAGAGCTGTGTGTGTACCTGGCCACTGTGTGGGGGCAGAGCTGTGTGTGTACCTGGCCACTGCGCGGGGGCAGAGCTGTGTGTGTACCTGGCCACTGCGCGGGGGCAGAGCTGTGTGTGTACCTGGCCACTGCGCGGGGGCAGAGCTGTGTGTGTACCTGGCCACTGCGCGGGGGCAGAGGTGGGTGTAACATGCTCCTCGATGCTCTCTGTGCGTAACCGTCTCCTCTCACTCAGCAGCAGGCCCTGGTACACCATCCCTGTAAACTGATTGGCCTCTGCCTGGCTGCTGCAAGGTACCATGGGAAAGAGCCAAGGTCAGGATCAGACAGTCATGACAATTCATCTCAACAGGAAATGACAGTATGAACTCAAACTATAGGTCATCCAAACGTGTGTGTGTGCGTGTACCTGTAGCTATGGCTGTCACACAGGGCTTGATAGATGCAGGCAGACAGAGAGGCAGCCAGGGTGTGCAGGAGATTCACCTGGAGAGATGAGAGACAAACTATACTCATCTCATGGAGGAACAAACCATTTCTAGATGAAGAGCCAACATGAGACTATGACAGAAAGGTCTGCTGTGTGGGGATTTATCTTTGAATGAAGACTCCTTGTGACAATCATTTCTGTTGGCAGTTTAGTAGTGTGTTTTAAATGTGTGATCAGTTTGAACCCCCAGGCTGTCGTACTAACAGACCCATACATACCCTGTCGTACTAACAGAGCCATACATACCCTGTCGTCCATGAGGTCAGGGTGTGGAGGCAGCTCCATCTGTGTGATGGTGTGAAGGATGTCATGGATGTGGTTGCTAAGGTGGAGGACAGGGTTGGAGATCACTGTCTTGGTGGTGGCGATACTGGCTGAGAGGAGGGGGAGGGTGGTGGGGAGGGGCAGGGGGACTGGAGCTGTTTCACTGTAGTCTCCTGGAGGAGGGGAGGAGAGGGGAGAATAAGAGAAAGGAGAGACAAGGGGAGGAGAAGAGCAAGAATATATCAGAGAGGTGATACGGGGGGAGGGAGGGAGGGAGGGAGGGAGAGAGAGAGAGAGAGAGAGAGAGAGAGAGAGAGAGAGAGAGAGAGAGAGAGAGTGAGTGAGAGAGAGAGTGTGTCTGACCTGTGTGTGTGTTTCTTCAGCACCTACCTGTTGGCTCTCTTGCAGCAGGAAGATGAGCTCCATGCGTACTGAGGTGACCCCCCCTCCCTTGGCTCCGTGCAGGCTGCAGTAGGACAGGAAGACTCGGAGCAGAGCCTGGTTCTTCCTCAGCCACGCCTTCCTCCTCTCAGCATGAAGCTGCTTGGCTGCGAGACGCCTACGCCCCAGCTGGTGGCGCTCATACGCCCCCGCCTCCGTACCTCCGCCACCCCCCAGGGACTCCTCAAACACGTCCTCTACTCCTCCATCCTCCCATCTCTCCAGCTCCTGGCTCTCCTCCTTCCCCGTCACCTGAAGAAGAGAAGAGGACAGAGGGTTTGATCTTGAAGCTGTTCTGGTACTGTAGCAGTAACAGTTACAGGAAATACTGTTTAATTCAACTCTATCCAGTTCTGGTACAGTATGTCTGATGAGACGTGGTGGTTAGGATCTAGTAGGTGACATGGTTGGGGTCAATTACATTTCAATACAGTCAATTCAGGAAGTAAACTGACATTTTGGGAAAGTTAGCAGAAATGTGCAACCCTCTGAGTGTCCTTTAAAGGGAGCTGTGTACCTTGTAGTGGCAGATGAAGTGTGTGTGTGTACACGTGTGTGTGTGTGTGTGTGTGTGTGTGTGTACCTTGTAGTTGCAGATGAAGTGTGTGTGTGTGTGTACCTTGTAGTGGCAGATGCAGTGTGTGTGTGTGTGTGTACGTTGTAGTTGCAGATGCAGTGTGTGTACCTTGCAGTGGCAGATGGTGTGTGTACCGTGTAGTGGCAGATGGTGTGTGTGTGTACCTTGTAGTGGCAGATGTGTGTGTGTGTACCTTGTACTGGCAGATGCAGTGTGTGTGTACCTTGTACTGGCAGATGCTGTGTGGGTGTACCTTGTACTGGCAGATGCCGTGTGTGTGTACCTTGTACTGTCAGATGCCGTGTGTGTGTACCTTGTACTGTCAGATGCCGTGTGTGTGTACCTTGTAGTGGCAGATGATGTGTGTGTGTGTGTGTGTGTGTACCTTGTAGTGGCAGATGGTGTGTGTACCTTGTAGTGGCAGATGGTGTGTGGTACCTTGAGTGGCAGTGTGTGTGTACCTTGTAGTGGCAGATGGTGTGTGTGTACCTTGTAGTGGCAGATGGTGTATGTGTGTACCTTGTAGTGGCAGATGGTGTATGTGTGTACCTTGTAGTGGCAGATGGTGTGTGTGTGTACCTTGTAGTGGCAGATGGTGTGTGTGTGTACCTTGTAGTGGCAGATGGTGTGTGTGTGTACCTTGTAGTGGCAGATGGTGTTTGTGTACCTTGTAGTTGCAGATGCGGTGCATGGCCCCTATCTCCTTCTCCAACCAGCTGTAAAGCTGAAAGCGCAGCTTCCCTCCGTCCACCTCATAACCCGTAGCTAACGTCCTGAGCTCTGTCATCAGTATCTTCAGACACGCTCTGAACTTCAGCTGCTCTGCAATCACGTCCACCTCAGACTCACCCTGAGAGCAGAGATGGTTCTGGAAATATGTAGCACTTAACTGTCATAATAACTCTATATTAACAGTGTCATACCTATATAATATTCTTACAGAAAAAATGATATTTTTAATTAGACTGATACATATGATATTTTCAATAAACAAGAAAATTCTTTATCGTGTTAAAAAAATGAAATGATCTTTTTGGATGATACGTTAACAGACAAGGAACTCCCAACACTACTTTTTCCACTATCACAGAGCTTATGTATCAACTCGGTTTTCTTTTAAAGTAATCTCAAC
Source organism: Oncorhynchus tshawytscha (assembly GCF_018296145.1). Classification (NCBI taxonomy): domain Eukaryota; kingdom Metazoa; phylum Chordata; class Actinopteri; order Salmoniformes; family Salmonidae; genus Oncorhynchus; species Oncorhynchus tshawytscha. The sequence goes on from NW_024609755.1 coordinate 138,681, forward strand.
AGTCAATTATATTGACTAGTGGTTATACTGACTAGTGGTTATATTGATGATGTCGCCAGCCCTACCTGAGAGTCCTCTCTCTGCAGCCCAGGTGGTCTCATCCCCCAGACTCCTCGTCAGCTTTGGTCTCCACATCAGTCTTCTTCATTGTCAGACCCCCATCAGTATCATCTTCATCGTTCTTATCATCTCCCCAGTCCAGCTGGAGTCCATCGTCCTCCACTTTGACCAGAGGCTGGCTCCAGTCCAGTGTGGCTGAGCTCTCCTCTGTACCCCAGGCAGGATTGGCCTTAACTGGGGCAGGAGAGGCCCAGTCCAGGGCCCCCTGGTTCCCATTCTCCAGGGGCAGGCTAGAGCTGACATTGGCCATGGAAGAGCCTTTACTTAGGGGGGATGAGGAGACTGACTTCTTGGTCACCTTGGGGATCTTAGAGAGCACCTCCAGGGCAAGCACTGGACAGCCCACCTTTATTACAAAACAGAATAACTCTATTAGTAACATTAGTAAGTAGCTTCCACGAGCCAAAACCGCTCATATGGCAGAAGCCTCCTGTTTCTGTAGGGTGAGGCAGCTTGATGTACTGTAAAACCCCCTGGACAGGACACTAGTCTATCTCCTGTTTCTGTAGGGTGAGGCAGCTTGATGTACTGTAACACCCCCTGGACAGGACACTAGTCTATCTCCTGTTTCTGTAGGGTGAGGCAGCTTGATGTACTGTAAAACCCCCTGGACAGGACACTAGTCTATCTCCTGTTTCTGTAGGGTGAGGCAGCTTGATGTACTGTAACACCCCCTGGACAGGACACTAGTCTATCTCCTGTTTCTGTAGGGTGAGGCAGCTTGATGTACTGTAACACCCCCTGGACAGGACACTAGTCTATCTCCTGTTTCTGTAGGGTGAGGCAGCTTGATGTACTGTAAAACCCCCTGGACAGGACACTAGTCTATCTCCTGTTTCTGTAGGGTGAGGCAGCTTGATGTACTGTAAAACCCCTGGACAGGACACTAGTCTATCTCCTGTTTCTGTAGGGTGAGGCAGCTTGATGTACTGTAACACCCCTGGACAGGACACTAGTCTATCTCCTGTTTCTGTAGGGTGAGGCAGCTTGATGTACTGTAAAACCCCTGGACAGGACACTAGTCTATCTCCTGTTTCTGTAGGGTGAGGCAGCTTGATGTACTGTAAAACCCCTGGACAGGACACTAGTCTATCTCCTGTTTCTGTAGGGTGAGGCAGCTTGATGTACTGTAAAACCCCTGGACAGGACACTAGTCTATCTCCTGTTTCTGTAGGGTGAGGCAGCTTGATGTACTGTAAAACCCCCTGGACAGGACACTAGTCTATCTCCTGTTTCTGTAGCTTGGTGAGGCAGCTTGATGTACTGTAAAACCCCTGGACAGGACACTAGTCTATCTCCTGTTTCTGTAGTGAGGCAGCTTGATGTACTGTAAAACCCCTGGACAGGACACTAGTCTATCTCCTGTTTCTGTAGGGTGAGGCAGCATGGACACAGGACACTAGTCTATCTCCTGTTTCTGTAGGGTGAGGCAGCTTGATGTACTGTAAAACCCCCTGGACAGGACACTAGTCTATCTCCTGTTTCTGTAGGGTGAGGCAGCTTGATGTACTGTAAAACCCCTGGACAGGACACTAGTCTATCTCCTGTTTCTGTAGGGTGAGGCAGCTTGATGTACTGTAAAACCCCTGGACAGGACACTAGTCTATCTCCTGTTTCTGTAGGGTGAGGCAGCTTGATGTACTGTAAAACCCCCTGGACAGGACACTAGTCTATCTCCTGTTTCTGTAGGGTGAGGCAGCTTGATGTACTGTAAAACCCCTGGACAGGACACTAGTCTATCTCCTGTTTCTGTAGGGTGAGGCAGCTTGATGTACTGTAAAACCCCTGGACAGGACACTAGTCTATCTCCTGTTTCTGTAGTGAGGCAGCTTGATGTACTGTAAAACCCCCTGGACAGGACACTAGTCTATCTCCTGTTTCTGTAGGGTGAGGCAGCTTGATGTACTGTAAAACCCCTGGACAGGACACTAGTCTATCTCCTGTTTCTGTAGGGTGAGGCAGCTTGATGTACTGTAAAACCCCTGGACAGGACACTAGTCTATCTCCTGTTTCTGTAGGGTGAGGCAGCTTGATGTACTGTAAAACCCCTGGACAGGACACTAGTCTATCTCCTGTTTCTGTAGGGTGAGGCAGCTTGATGTACTGTAAAACCCCTGGACAGGACACTAGTCTATCTCCTGTTTCTGTAGGGTGAGGCAGCTTGATGTACTGTAAAACCCCTGGACAGGACACTAGTCTATCTCCTGTTTCTGTAGGGTGAGGCAGCTTGATGTACTGTAAAACTAGACACTAGTCTATCCCCTGGACAGGACACTAGTCTATCTCCTGTTTCTGTAGGGTGAGGCAGCTTGATGTACTGTAAAACCCCCTGGACAGGACACTAGTCTATCTCCTGTTTCTGTAGGGTGAGGCAGCTTGATGTACTGTAAAACCCCTGGACAGGACACTAGTCTATCTCCTGTTTCTGTAGGGTGAGGCAGCTTGATGTACTGTAAAACCCCTGGACAGGACACTAGTCTATCTCCTGTTTCTGTAGGGTGAGGCACCCCTGGACAGGACACTTATCTCCTGTTTCTGTACCCCCTGGACAGGACACTAGTCTATCTCCTGTTTCTGTAGGGTGAGGCAGCTTGATGTACTGTAAAACCCCCTGGACAGGACACTAGTCTATCTCCTGTTTCTGTAGGGTGAGGCAGCTTGATGTACTGTAAAACCCCTGGACAGGACACTAGTCTATCTCCTGTTTCTGTAGGGTGAGGCAGCTTGATGTACTGTAAAACCCCCTGGACAGGACACTAGTCTATCTCCTGTTTCTGTAGGGTGAGACAGCTTGATGTACTGTAAAACCCCCTGGACAGGACACTAGTCTATCTCCTGTTTCTGTAGTGTGAGACAGCTTGATGTACTGTAAAACCCCCTGGACAGGACACTAGTCTATCTCCTGTTTCTGTAGGGTGAGGCAGCTTGATGTACTGTAAAACCCCTGGACAGGACACTAGTCTATCTCCTGTTTCTGTAGGGTGAGGCAGCTTGATGTACTGTAAAACCCCTGGACAGGACACTAGTCTATCTCCTGTTTCTGTAGGGTGAGGCAGCTTGATGTACTGTAAAACCCCTGGACAGGACACTAGTCTATCTCCTGTTTCTGTAGGGTGAGGCAGCTTGATGTACTGTAAAACCCCTGGACAGGACACTAGTCTATCTCCTGTTTCTGTAGGGTGAGGCAGCTTGATGTACTGTAAAACCCCCTGGACAGGACACTAGTCTATCTCCTGTTTCTGTAGGGTGAGGCAGCTTGATGTACTGTAAAACCCCCTGGACAGGACACTAGTCTATCTCCTGTTTCTGTAGGGTGAGGCAGCTTGATGTACTGTAAAACCCCCTGGACAGGACACTAGTCTATCTCCTGTTTCTGTAGGGTGAGGCAGCTTGATGTACTGTAAAACCCCCTGGACAGGACACTAGTCTATCTCCTGTTTCTGTAGGGTGAGGCAGCTTGATGTACTGTAAAACCCCCTGGACAGGACACTAGTCTATCTCCTGTTTCTGTAGGGTGAGGCAGCTTGATGTACTGTAAAACCCCCTGGACAGGACACTAGTCTATCTCCTGTTTCTGTAGGGTGAGGCAGCTTGATGTACTGTAAACCCCCTGGACAGGACACTAGTCTATCTCCTGTTTCTGTTTCTGTAGGGTGAGGCAGCTTGATGTACTGTGAGGCAGCTTGATGTAAACCCCCTGGACAGGACACTAGTCTATCTCCTGTTTCTGTAGGGTGAGGCAGCTTGATGTACTGTAAAACCCCTGGACAGGACACTAGTCTATCTCCTGTTTTCTGTATGATGGTGCAGGCAGCTTGATGTACTGTAAAACCCCTGGACAGGACACTAGTCTATCTCCTGTTTCTGTAGGGTGAGGCAGCTGTTTTTGTGAGGCAGCTGTACTGTAAAACCCCTGGACAGGACACTAGTCTATCTCCTGTTTCTGTAGGGTGAGGCAGCTTGATGTACTGTAAAACCCCTGGACAGGACACTAGTCTATCTCCTGTTTCTGTAGTGAGGCAGCTTGATGTACTGTAAAACCCCTGGACAGGACACTAGTCTATCTCCTGTTTCTGTAGGGTGAGGCAGCTTGATGTACTGTAAAACCCCTGGACAGGACACTAGTCTATCTCCTGTTTCTGTAGGGTGAGGCAGTTTGATGTACTGTAAAACCCCCTGGACAGGACACTAGTCTATCTCCTGTTTCTGTAGGGTGAGGCAGCTTGATGTACTGTAAAACCCCTGGACAGGACACTAGTCTATCTCCTGTTTCTGTAGGGTGAGGCAGCTTGATGTACTGTAACACCCCCAGGGCCTTACCCCCGATATATCTCTTTATTAGTAACATTACTTTTAGATTAATTAACTTATCCTTTATTTATAAAAGGTGAGAAAAATTATAATCTTAAAATACTGTTAGTATACAGTGACTATAGTTTTTAATGCCGTGCCACATTACACCTTATAATAAGTACTATACTACAGCCGTGGCCAAACGTTTTGAGAATGACAAATATGAACTTTCCCAACATTTGCTGCTTCAGTGTCTTCAGATATTTTAGTCAGTTACTATGGAATACTGAAGTATAATTAAGAGCATTTCATAAGTGTCAAAGGCTTTTATTGACAATTACATGAAGTTGATGCAAAGAGTCAATATTTTCAGTGTTGACCCTTCTCTTAAAAGACCTCTGCAAACCGCCCTAGCATGCTGTCAATTAACTTCTGGGCCACATCCTGACTGATGGCAGCCCATTCTTCGGTAATCAATGCTTGGAGTTCGCCAGAATTTGTGTGTTTTTGTCTGTCCACCCGCCTCTTGAGGATTGACCACAAGTTCTCAATGGGATTAAGTCTGGGGAGTTTCCTGGCCATGGACCCAAAATATCGATGTTTTATTCCCCGAGACACTTAGTTATCACTTTTGCCTTATGGCAAGGTGCTCCATCTTGCTGGAAAAGGCATTGTTCGTCACCAAACTGTTCCTGGATGGTTGGGAGAAGTTGCTCTCGGAGTGTTGGTACCATTCTTTATTCATGGCTGTGTTCTTAGGCAAAATTGTGAGTGAGCCCACTCCCTTGGCTGAGAAGCAACCTCACACATGAATAGTCTCAGGAAGCTTTACTGTTGGCATGACACAGGACTGATGGTAGCGCTCACCTTGTCTTCTCCGGATAAGCTTTTTTCCGGATTCCCCAAACAATCAGAAAGGGGATTCATCAGAGAAAATTACTTTACCCCAGTCCTCAGCAGTGCAATCTCTGTACCTTTTACAGAATATCAGTCTGTCCCTGATGTTTTTCCTGGAGAGAAGTGGCTTCTTTGCTGCCCTTCTTGACACCAGGCCGTCCTCCAAAGTCTTTGCCTCACTGTGCATGCAGATTCTCACACCTGTCTGCTGCCATTCCTGAGCAAGCTCTGTACTGGTGGTGCCCCGATCCCACAGCTGAATCAACTTTAGGAGAAGGTCCTGTCGCTTGCTGGACTTACTTGGGCGCCCTGAAGCCTTCTTCACAACAATTGAACCGCTCTCCTTGAAGTTCTTGATGATCCGATAAATGGTTGATTTAGGTGCAATCTTACTGGCAGCAATATCCTTGCCTGTGAAGCCCTTTTTGTGTAAAGCAATGATGGCACGTGTTTCCTTGCAGGTAACCATGGTTGACAGAGGAAGAACAATAATTCCTAGCACCACCCTCCTTTTGAAGCTTCCAGTCTGTTATTCAAACTCAAATCTGCATGACAGAGTGATCTCCATCCTTGTCCTCGTCAACACTCACACCTGTGTTAACGAGAGAATCACTGACATGTCAGCTGGTCCTTTTGTGGCAGGGCTGAAATGCAGTGGAAATGTTTTTGGGGGATTCAGGTCATTTGCATGGCAAAGAGGGACCTTGCAATTAATTGCAATTCATCTGATCACTCTTCATAACATTCTGGAGTATATGCAAATTAACATCATACAAACTGAGGCAGCAGACTTTGTGAAAATTAATATTTGTGTCATTCTCAAAACTTTTAGCCACGACTGTACAGGTATAATACAATATAGTTTTTTAAGTTGTCAACTTTGTGTTATCTTCAATGCTTCTAAATGCATTGTATCCATGTGTGGTTGAATTGTGTTATTAAATGATTGATTAAAACAAATCAAAGACCTTGAAGTGTGCGTTGGCGGTGGTGAAGAAGAGTTTGCGTTCGATGAGGTTGATCTCGTCGACACTGCTCTTCTCCGAGGTGAGGCCTAGTGATGATGTCACAGCACCCTCAGGGGACGCGTAGTGGCGGCGGATGATCAGGGGGTGTGTCCTCAGGTAGTTATAGAAACTAAATACCACTGGGTTACACGACTTCACCATCACATCTGGGTGGGGGGTTAGAGAGGGGAAAAAGGGAGAGAGAGAGAGGAGGGGAGGGAGGGGGAGAGAGGAGGGGAGAGGAGGGGAGAGAGGAGGGGAGAGGAGGGGGAGAGAAGGGGAGGGATAGGGAGAGAAAATGGAGGGGAGGGATAGGGAGAAAGTAAGAGGTAGATAGAGGTCAATGCAAATTAATCCAGTTAGAATATAGCATCAGCACTCAGCTGAAACATCCCTGTCCTCTCTGAGGGTGTGATCTACCACCATGCTTGCTCACCTGGGTTCTCATCATCCTCTTTGGGGATGCACTCTAGCAGTGTGTCCAGGGCTTTGGTGTAGTCCTTCATGATCCAGAAGGCTATGCTGCGTAGGAATGGGTCCGGGTGTAGTTTGGTGCAGTGGTACCCTGACCCGTCCCTCTGGCAGCCCAAAACCTTCTCATACAGGATGGCTTGGCAGGTGGAACTGCTCTCATAGTCAGCCTCGTACAGCCTGGCTACTACCATGGCCAACTGGATATCTTCCATCTTCTCCAAGCACACCTAGAGAAGAGGGACAGTTATAGGAGGAGAAAGAGGACAGTACAGTTAGAGTAGAGGACAGTTAGAGTAGAGGACAGTACAGTTAGAGGACAGTACAGTTAGAGGACAGTACAGTTAGAGTAGAGGACAGTTAGAGGAGAGGACAGTTAGAGGAGAGGACAGTTAGAGTAGAGGACAGTACAGTTAGAGTAGAGGACAGTTAAAGTTGGCCTGTGTTCCATAAGGAATACACATTGCCTTGCAAAAGTATTCACCCCCCTTTTTTACTAAGCAAGTCAGTTAAGAACAAATTCTTATTTTCAATGACGGCCTCGGAACAGTGGGTTAACTGCCTGTTCAGGGGCAGAACGACAGATTTGTACCTTGTCAACTCGGGGATTTGAACTTGCAACCTTTTGGTTACTAGTCCAACGCGCTAACCACCTTGACATTTTTCCTATTTTGTTGCATTACAAAATGTATTTAAATTGATTTTTAAATGGATTTCATGTAATGGACATACAAAATAGTCCAAATTTGTGAAGTGAAATGAAAAAAAAAATGAGCTGTTTCAAAAATTTAAAAGGGAAAAGTGGTGCGTGCATATGTATTCACCCCCCTTGTGATGAACCCCCTAAATAAGATCTGGTGCAACCAATTACCTTCAGAAGTCACATAATTAGTTAGATTGCACACATGTGGACTTTATTTAAGTGTCACATGATCTGTCACAAGATCTCAGTATGTATTTTTACACACCTGTTCAGAAAGGCCCCAGAGTCTGCAATACAACTAAGCAAGGGGCACCACCAAGCAAGCAACACTATGAAGACCTAGGAGCTCTCCAAACAGGTCAGGGACAAAGTTGTGGAGAAGTACAGATCGGGGTTGGGTTATAAAAAAATATCCGAAACTTTGAGCATCCCACAGAGCATCATTAAATCCATTATTAAACAATTTAAAGAAAATGGCACCACAACAAACCTGCCAAGAGAGGGCCGCCCACCAAAACTCACAGACCAGGCAAGGAGGGCATTAATCAGAGGCAACAAAGAGACAAAAGATAACCCTGAAGGAGCTGCAAAGCTCCACTGCAGAGATTGGAGTATCTGTCCATAGGACCACTAAGCTGTACACGCCACAGAGCTGGGCTTTATGGAAGAGTGGCCAGGCCAGAAAAAAGCCCATGCTTAAAAAAAAAAATAAGCAAACATGTTTGGTGTTTGCCAAAACGCATGTGGGAGACTCCCCAAACATATGGAAGAAGGTACTCTGGTCAGATGAAACTAAAATTGAGCTTTTTGGCTATCAGGGAAAATGTTATGTCTGGCACAAACCCAACACCTATCATCACCCCGAGAACACCATCCCCACAGTGAAGCATGGTGGTGGCAGCATCATGCTGTTGGGATGGTCTTCATAGGCAGGGACTGGGAAACTGGTCAGAATTGAAGGAATGCTAGATGGCGCTAAATACATAGAAATTCTTGAGGGAAACCTGTTTCAGTATTTCAGAGATTTGAGACTGGGACGGAGGTTCACCTTCCAGCAGGACATTGGCCCTATGCATACTGCTAAAGCAACACTCGAGTGGTTTAAGGGGAACATTTAAATGTCTTGGAATGGCCTAGTCAAAGACATGTCCCAAGAGACTTGCAGCTGTAATTGCTGCAAAAGGTGGGTCTACAAGTATTGACTTTGGGGGGGATGAATAGTTATGCACGCTCAAGTTCAGTTTTTTTGTCTTATTTCTTGTTTGTTTCACAATAAAAAATACTTTGCATCTTCAAAGTGGTTGGCATGTTGTGTAAATCAAATGATACAACCCCCCCAAAAATCTATTTTAATTCCAGGTTGTAAGGCAAGGGATGAATACTTTCGCAAGCCACCGTAAAGGTAAGGTAAGTAAGTGACACTTAGAGGAGAGGACACTTAGAGGAGAGGACACTAAGAGGAGAAGACACTAAGAGGAGAGGACAGTAAGAGGAGAGGACAGTAAGAGGAGAGGACAGTAAGAGGAGAGGACAGTAAGAGGAGAGGACAGTTAGAGGAGAGGACAGTAAGAGGAGAGGACAGTAAGAGGAGAGGACAGTTAGAGGAGAGGACAGTTAGAGGAGAGGACAGTTAGAGGAGAGGACAGTTAGAGGAGAGGACAGTTAGAGGAGAGGACAGTAAGAGGAGAGGACAGTAAGAGGAGAGGACAGTTAGAGGAGAGGACAGTTAGAGGAGAGGACAGTTAGAGGAGAGGACAGTTAAGAGGAGAGGACAGTAAGAGGAGAGGACAGTAAGAGGAGAGGACAGTTAGAGGAGAGGACAGTAAGAGGAGAGGACAGTAAGAGGAGAGGACAGTAAGAGGAGAGGACAGTAAGAGGAGAGGACAGTAGAGGAGAGGACAGTAAGAGGAGAGGACAGTAAGAGGAGAGGACAGTAGAGGAGAGGACAGTAAGAGGAGAGGACAGTAAGAGGAGAGGACAGTTAGAGAAGAGAGGACAGTAAGAGGAGAGGACAGTAAGAGGAGAGGACAGTAAGAGGAGAGGACAGTAGAGGAGAGGACAGTAAGAGGAGAGGACAGTTAGAGGAGAGGACAGTAAGAGGAGAGGACAGTTAGAGGAGAGGACAGTAAGAGGAGAGGACAGTTAGAGGAGAGGACAGTAAGAGGAGAGGACAGTAAGAGGAGAGGACAGTTAGAGGAGAGGACAGTAAGAGGAGAGGACAGTAAGAGGAGAGGACAGTAAGAGTAAAGAGGACAGTAAGAGGAGAGGACAGTAAGAGGAGAGGACAGTAAGAGGAGAAGACAGTAAGAGGAGAGGACAGTTAGAGGAGAGGACAGTAAGAGGAGAGGACAGTTAGAGGAGAGGACAGTAAGAGAGAGAGGACAGTAAGAGGAGAGGACAGTAAGAGGAGAGGACAGTAAGAGGAGAGGACACTTAGAGGAGAGGACAGTAAGAGGAGAGGACCGTAAGAGGAGAGGACAGTTAGAGTAGGGTAGAGTTCTGAGAAGCCACACCAGGCACTGTCCACACATCAAGCAGGTTCTGCATGTGCAGGGTTTGTAACATAAACTTACTAAGACACCTGACAACCATAGATGTATTCAGGGTCTGTCTCTTGCTGGACTAAAAACGCTGTTCAACGGCAAATCAAGGTTCAAGGTTTAGACTGTTTGCTAAAAGTGACTAAACAGTAAGACTCATGGCTAAGACAGACTAAAATGATGAACGTGTGATCTAGTATTCTCCTCAATGATGACCTTTTGAACCGACTGTCTGGTAAACTATCCCCAAACACTTACAGTAGGAACCCATTCCCCCTCTAGGCAGTGTCCTGCTATCAGCATGTTGAGACTGTGCTGTTGCACCCTCCGCCCAAGGTAAAGTAACCCCAACATTTACGTAGCTAACCATCCTCACAACCTTATCTTTCAGGTTTAGACTAGACCATTAACACACACAGCTGTAGAGCCTCACGTCATTGACACACCTCCTAGTTGACTTCCATAAACATTGGTCTGTGCCAGGTTTCCATGGCGAGGACAATGTCACAACAACAGACACAATACAGGTGCAGCTGAAGTAGGTCTAAACTAGGAACAGACTGTGTGTGTGTGTCTGTGTCTGTGTGTGTGTGTGTGTGTGTGTGTGTGTGTGTGTGTGTGTGTGTGTGTGTGTGTGTGTGTGTGTGTGTGTCTGTGTCTGTCTGTCTGTGTGTGTGTGTGTGTGTCTGTGTGTGTGTCTGTGTGTCGTGTCTGTGTGTGTGTCTGTGTCTGTGTGTGTGTCTGTGTGTGTGTGTGTGTGTGTGTCTGTGTGTGTGTGTGTGTGTGTGTGTGTGTGTGTGTGTGTGTGTGTGTGTGTGTGTCTGTGTGTGTCTGTGTGTGTGTCTGTGTGTGTGTCTGTGTGTGTGTGTGTGTCTGTGTGTGTGTGTGTGTGTGTGTCTGTGTGTCTGTGTGTGTGTCTGTGTGTGTGTGTGTGTGTGTGTGTGTGTGTGTGTGTGTCTGTGTGTGTGTGTGTGTGTGTGTGTGTGTGTGTGTGTGTGTGTGTGTGTGTGTCTGTGTGTGTGTGTGTGTGTGTGTGTGTGTGTGTCTGTGTGTGTGTGTGTCTGTCTCTGTGTGTGTCTGTGTGTGTGTGTGTGTGTGTGTGTGTGTGTGTGTGTGTGTGTGTGTGTGTGTGTGTGTGTGTGTGTGTGTGTGTGTGTGTGTGTTTCCAGACCTCGATGGCGTCTTTCAGGGAGCCAGCCAGCAGGAAGAAGGCAGCAGCCTGTTCAAAGCGCTGTTTCCCCAGCAGAGAGAAAGCGTTCTTCAGAGCTGCTTTACGCCAGCGGTCCTCACTGAAGTTATTCTTAAAGAACACCGTCATCTTCTCATCACGCTGAGACCTAGAGGAGAGGAGGAGAATATAATAATAATAATATAATATACATTATTTACCTACTGTACATGATTCATGTAATAGAGTTCTGACACATGGATAAACATAAAATGTGGATTTTAAAGAAAGGTCCAGGAGAGGTGAAAAACTAAACAAAAAGGTGAGACAAAACAAACTGATCTGGGATCAGGCAAGAGGTCCAGGTGTGTTCCAAGTGTGTTACCTGAACAGGCCCCAGAGAACAGCCTTCTTCTTCATGGCCAGGTAGAACAGAGCTGCATCTAAAGGATCGTTGTTCCTCTGGAACGCTGCTTTACCCACCTACACACAGATCAACCAATCAAACCATGAAGACCAACCAATCAATCAATGATAGGAGTTCAGGCCACACCACATCATCCCGTACCTTCTCCACCATCCTGCGTAGTGTGTTGATGTTGCGTATCCACCAGCCCACCCCTACAGCCCGTAGCTCAGACCACTGAGGGTCTCCTCTCTGCATGGCCGGGATCATATTCAACATCTCCTCCTCAGCCTCCGAGTGGAACGCCCACGCAAAGTGACACGTAGACAGACCTGGGGGGAGACAGGTGACTGTGTTCAGAGAGGAGAGAAAAGGTTGCTTTGCTTCAGTGCTTGATTGTTGACTGTTGTGTGCTTTAGTAAAACATACAAAAAGGGAGGGAACAGGGCCCAGAGAGAGACAAAATATCTGGACCTGGGAGGGAACAGGGCCCAGAGAGAGACAACATATCTGGACCTGGGAGGGAACAGGGCCCAGAGAGAGACAAAATATCTGGACCTGGGAGGGAACAGGGCCCAGAGAGAGACAACATATCTGGACCTGGGAGGGAACAGGGCCCAGAGAGAGACAACATATCTGGACCTGGGAGGGAACAGGGCCCAGAGAGAGACAACATATCTGGACCTGGGAGGGAACAGGGCCCAGAGAGAGACAACATATCTGGACCTGGGAGGGAACAGGGCCCAGAGAGAGACAACATATCTGGACCTGGGAGGGAACAGGGCCCAGAGAGAGACAACATATCTGGACCTGGAAGGGAACAGGGCCCAGAGAGAGACAACATATCTGGACCTGGAAGGGAACAGGGCCCAGCGAGAGACAACATATCCACTGCAAGTCATCCTACATATCCAATACTAGAGCAATATCTCAGTATAATGTACCAATAAGACACTCTCTATGACCCTCTCCATCACAGCTCAGAAAGACAGATTGTGAAGCAGGAGTGTGTGTGTGTGTGTGTACCATACCTTGGTGCAGCAACTGCATGCGGTACAGTGGGGGTAGAGAGGTGAGGAGACAGGTGTGTAGACGCATGGCTAACAGGTACCTCAACCCACACTCATCCAGGGCCTCACCACCTAGACAGAATCACATTATTAACACATGGGTTAGTGTAGCACATTAACTCACACAGACACACTGATCAGATGGAATCAGATGGTGCCAGTCTTTCCCATTCATTTGAGAGAGCAGCTTCCTCCTAAGACTCCACACCAGATGGAGAGGGTTGAGGGATCTCTCTGTCCCCCTCTACCCATCCAAACTGATGGCTTCGGATTTATAAACTTGAAATATTGTTAATCATCACTTATACTAGCGACATAAGGAGTGCCATAGTCTGGTTTCTACACCAGAAGTCAACTTCTTGGTGACAGGGGGGCAGTATTGAGTAGCTTGGATGAATAAGGTGCCCAGAGTTGACTGCCTGCTACTCTGTCCCAGATGCTAATATATGCATACTATTTGTAGTATTGGATAGAAACCACTGTGAAGTTTCTAAAACGGTTTGAATGACGTCTGTGAGTATAACAGAACTCATACGACAGGCGAAAACCTGAGACAAATCCAACCAGGAAGTGGGAAATCTGAGGTTTGTAGTTTAATTTAAGTGATTGCCTATCCAATATGCTGTGTCTATGGGGCCAGATTGCATTTCCCAAGGCTTCCAGCAGATGTCAACAGTCTTTAGAAAGTTGTTTGAGGCTTCTATTGTGGAAGGGGGTTGAATAAGAGCTGTTTCAACAAGTGGACTAGGCTGAGGCCGATCAGGTGTTTACTGAGCGGTCACGTTCCTTTGTTTTCCTCTGTAATGAATACGCTATTATCCGGGTTGGAATATTATTGAAGATTTATTATAAAAGACCCTAAGGATTGATTGTAAACATCGTTTGACATGTTTCTACAAACTGTAATGGAACTCTTGACTTTTCTTCTGGATTTTGCATTCGCGCATTGTGCCTTTGAAATAGTGAACTAAATGCGCAAACAAAAGGTATTTGGACATAAATATGGACGTAATCGAACAAAACAAACATTCCTTGTGGAAGTGGGAGTCCTGGGAGTGCATTCCGATGAAGACCAGCAAAGGTAAGTGAAGCTTTATAATGCTATTTATGACTTTTGTTGACTCCACAATTTAGCGGGTAACTGTATGTCTTGCTTTTGTGGCTGAATGCTGTTCTCAGATTATTGAATATTGTGCTTTTGCCGTAAAGCTTTTTTGAAATCTGACACAGCGGTTCCATTAAGAACAAGTTTATCTTTAATTCTATGTAAAATATGTATCTTTCATCAAAGTTTATGATGAGTATTTATGTTATTTGATGTGGCTCTCTGCAATTTCTCCGGATGTTTTGGAGGCATTTCTGAACATGGCGCCAATGTAAACTGAGGTTTTTGGATATAAATATGAACTTGATCGAACAAAACATACATGTATTGTGTAACATTGAGTCCTTGGAGTGTCATCTGATGAAGATCGTCAAAGGTTAGTGCTTAATTTAATCTATATTTCTGTTTTTTTGTGACACCTCTCTTTGGTTGGAAAATGGCTGAATGCTTTCTGTGACTAGTTGCTGACCTAACATAATGATGTGTTCTACTTTCGCCGAAAAGCCTTTTTGAAATCGGACACTGTGGTTGGATTAACGAGAAGTGTATCTTTAAAATGGTGTAAAATACTTGTATGGTTGAGGAATATGAGAATTCTGTTGTTTTGAATATGGCGCCCTGCAATTTCACTGGCTGTTGGCAAGGTGGGACGCTAGCGTCCCGAACAATCCCAGAGAGGTTAATGGGTATCTGTAGGAGGAATGTATATGGTGGGGTCAAGGAAGGATGGATAGGAGCCAGGCGGTTTTGGGAGGTGCTGAGTAGAGGAGAGGCAATCACATGACTGTAGTCACTGATAATGGTGGAGTGTGGAGTAGTGAGGAAGAGAAGGAGAAGGAACAGTTTATGGCCCGTATCACTTAACTTCCTGCCTAGTAATATAGATGTAATGTTTAGAGGGAAGGAGGAGACTCCACCCAAACTGGGGTATATACACGACCACTGGTGGAAATATGTCTTTGTCTTACGCAGCTGTACGGCCTAACGGGTGAATAAACTTAGTTTAAGCTTTACTAATCTTCTGAGTTTTACTAAGTTCATGTAGAACCTCTCCATCCCCCTCTACCCATCCATACAAAGAGATGAAAACACTGATTTAGCAATCAGCCCTTTAAATGTCTTCCACTCTATGTGCCTGGTCCTCCTCCCTAAATGGTACCCCATTTCCTATATATTGCACTACTTGGTAGCCTGGTAGTTCAATGTGCCCCATAGTCCTGTGTCTTAGTGTGTCTCGTCCATGAACCTTTTAACCTTCGCTCCCTCTCCCGCCCTCTCCCCTCTCAATCTCTCCCTCTCCTTCTTTCTCTCCCTCTGCTTACTTTACAGAGGAACAACCTGCTAAGGTCTCTTTCTCACTTCCCCCTTAAAGACTAAATAACATCTATAACAAACTGATACTGGAGGTGAAATGACAAAGATAACTGTCAGTGTGTGTTTATATCAACCATTAAGAACACGTAATCAGGGAACAACTCTGACTAGACTAATTACATTATATTTCCATTTGTTTTGCCTAATAGACCATGGTCAGGTAAAACATGACCCAAGTCACAGACACCCTCCCTCCCTCCCTCTGAGACTGACCTGTGTACTGTTTGTCAGTGGAGCTGCTGACCTCTGAACTGGTGGTAGCTACAGTATCAGCTAGAGCCACCAGAAACATCTGTTCCAACCTGGTCAGACCTGGAAGACTGGAATGCATCAGCTGACTAGATAACACCTGGAGGGAGGGAGGGAGGGAGGGAGGGAGGGAGGGAGGGAGGGAGGGAGGGAGGGAGGGAGGGAGGGAGGGAGGGAGGGAGGGAGGGAGGAGGGAGGGAGGGAGGGAGGGAGAGGAGGGAGGGAGAGAGAGGAGGAGGGAGAGAGAGAGCGAGGAGGGAGAGAGAGAGCGAGGGAGGGAGAGAGAGGAGAGAGAGACGAGGAGGAGAGAGAGAGAGAGAGGGAGAGAGAGGGAGAGAGAGAGGAGGGAGGGAAAGAGGGGAGGGAGAGAGAGAGAGAGAGAGGGAAGGAGGAGGGAGAGAGGGAGGGAAGGATGGAGAGAGAGGGAAGGATGGAGAGGATGGAGAAGGATGGAGGGAGGAGGGGAGAGAGCGAGGAGGGAGAGGGAGAGGGAGGGGAGGAGGGAGGAGAGAGAGGGAGGGGAGGAGGGAGAGAGGGAGGGGAGGAGGGAGGGGAGAGAGGGAGGAGGGAGAGGAGGGGAGGGAGAGAGGGAGGGGGAGAGGGGGAGGGAGGGAGGGAGGGGAGGAGGGAGGAGGGAGATGGAGGAGGGGAGGGAGAGGAGGGAGGGGGAGGGAGGGAGGGGAGGGAGGAGGGAGAGAGAGGGAGAGAGGAGGAGGGAGAGAGAGGGAGAGGGAGGGAAAGATGGAGGAGGGAGAGAGAGGGAGGAGGGAGAGAGAGAGGGAGGAGAGAGAGAGGGAGGGGGGAGGAGGGAGGGAGAGAGAGAGAGGAGGAGGAGGGAAGGAGGAGGGAAAGATGGAGGAGGGAGAGAGAGAGAGAGGGAGGGAGGGAGGGAGAGAGAGAGAGGGAGGGAGGGGAGGGGAGAGGAGAGAGAGAGGGAAGGATGGAGAGAGAGAGAAGGATGGCGGGAGGGAGGAGGGAGAGAGCGAGGAGGGAGAGAGGGAGGGGAGGAGGGAGAGACGGAGGGAAGGATGGAGAGAGACAGAGAGAGAGAGAGAGAGAGAGAGAGAGAGGGAGATTAGCAGAGAATAATTACTGTATTAATCACAGAGGCGATACATTTGCTTGACAAACAATTAAACCAGACAATAACATCTAAACCACAAGCTGGTAAGTAAATAAATGTTGTTGTTAACCTGTGCGTGTTCTGGTCCGAAGTAGGTGGGTCCGTACTGAGACAGGTTGATGAATCTAGACTTCTTCTCTACTTTCTCTGTAGCGAAGCTCACAAAGTCATCCGTCGTCACAGCCTGCAACTGAGCGAGGGAGACATACAATCACTAGATGATTGATTGATTATTGATTTGGGTATAACAGAGAACAAGATTACATCTGGACCCAAAGGTTAACACATGGAGGGGTCACATGGTTCCAACAAACATTTACTGCATATCTTGTCTTTAGGTAACAGACAGAATATCAACATTATACAATAGAAAATAAACCAACAGAATCAAATTGAAGAATCTGTTGAGCATCTACACACTTAGGAAGTATGATTCTATGAAAAATGAAACATCTGTATGTGTCACTGAAACATCCAGCTAAAACCTGAATCCTCTTACCTGGAACAGGTCTGTGTACTGATCTCCTCCTGTCTTCCTCGCCCCCTCTACCTCAGACACCTTGCCTCCCTTCGCCCCCTCCTCTCCTCCCTTATAGGAGGTGTCCAGGTCAGCAGAGAGCAGAGCGTAGAGGGGTAGAGGGGGAATGGAGTTGATTTCTGTGTAATCTCGTCCCCCGTCGCGGCCGGCCACGATGGTGTCTTTAGCCGTACTGCCGCTCACACTGATTGTCCGGGACAGGTGGCGTCTGGTTCCACCCTCACCTGCCTCCACGTCCCTCACCACAGCAACCTCCCCAGCGATACATTTCACCAGGTGGGACAGGATGGCCTGAAGAAGAAGAATAACCATCTTCCTCATCCGTGGCAGAGACATTGATGTAGTCATTGACGGCATCATCGCCATCATCATTGTCATCATAATTACAGCAGCCATGTTGTTGTAATCATCATCATGACATTCTATGACTACTCAAGAAGTTGTCTGGTCACTTAAATAAATGTATCTTGGTTGCAAACATTTATAAAGTGGACAGGCAGATGGACAAACAGCCAGCCAGCCATTCAAGCAGCCAACCAGCCAGCCCACCAACCAATCAGACAAACAGCCATCCAGACATTCATCCACCCCACCCAGACCCACCAGACAGACAGCCAGCCAACCAGACATTCATCCACCTCACCCATCCACCCAGACAGACAGCCAACCAGCCATCTATTCATCCATCCACCAACACACCCAGCCAGACAGCCAACCAGCCATCTATTCATCCATCCACCAACACACCCAGCCAGACACCCATCCACCCAGCCAGACACCCAACACACCCAGCCAGACACCCAACACACAAGCCAGACACAACACACCAAGCCAGACACCCAACACACCAAGCCAGACACCCAACACACCCAGCCAGACACGCATCCACCCAGCCAGACAGCCAACACACCCAGCCAGACAGCCAACACACCCAGCCAGACACCCAACACACCCAGCCAGACACCCAACACACCCAGCCAGACACCCAACACACCCAGCCAGACACCTAACACACCCAGACAGATACCCATCCACCCAGACAGATACCCATCCACCCAGACCAGTCAGTCAGACCCACCTTGGCGCGGCGGACCTTCCCCAGGTCCATGAGCTCCAGCAGCTGTGTTGGATGGTACTGAGGCAGGGTGGGGGACAGGGAGTGGGCTGCCTCGAACAGACCCCCCTCATGCAGCCCTGCCGGCGCCTGGAGAGCCTCGTCGATTGCCACGTTGCCCTCAAACACACTCTTGGACCGGGGGCGCCCCTTGAACGCCAACGAGGATCCCCCCGTGGTTGCATTGGTGGCCGTCTGCCCTCCGCCCCCTCCAACCCCCCCGGCGATGTTATCTTCAGAGGAGAGGCTGTCCCCCTCTGCCTCACCGGGCTTGCGGTCCTGGCGCCACTGGGCGTACACGTGCATCTCACAGTCCATACCCACCACCAGGATGCCGTCCCTCACCCAGGACAGGGACACGGGCAGGGAGGGGGTGCCGTCTACAGAGGAGAGCAGGTCCACAGTGCGCAGCAGGATCCAGCGTGAACGGATACCCTGTTTCACATTACATTAGGGATGCAGGGGGGTAATAATAATCATTATTATTATAATAATAATGTTTATTATCCAGACGCTTTATAGTGTAGTCATTAGGCTCTGGTCAAAGGTAGTGCACCAATTAGGGAATAGGGTGCCATTTGGGTAGTCAGAGAGTAGTCTCACCCTAAATTCTTGTTCACTACATGCAGTACTTTAGTCAGA
>NW_024609755.1:165000-175000 GCF_018296145.1 Oncorhynchus tshawytscha
CCTCAATTCTCCCTCCCTCCCTTTCTCTCTCTCCCTCTCCCTCCCTTCAACCTCCCGTACCCTCGAGAGAAGGGTAGGATGTAGTGTAGAGCTCTGGGTCCTCCTGAGGTGTATACCCCAAAATAAAGTCCTCCTGGAAAACATGAAGGAGCTGGGTGGTAGATCCACACTATAGAGAGAGAGAGAGGGAGAGGGAACTTCTGTGAGTGTAATGTTTACTGTTCATTTTTATTGTTTATTTCACTTTTGTATATTATTATTTCCCATGCCAATAAAACCATTTGATTTGAATTGAGAGAGATAGAGGGTCAGAGGGGGGGAGAAGGAGAGAGATGGACATATTTCCCTCAGATTACGAAGACACACAAACAATTGAAAAACAAATCACATTTTGATAAGCTACCATATATATGTTAGGTAAAATACTTCCGCTGTGCACCACCATTTACCTGTGACTAGATTAATGATATAGCATGATCTCTTGACTTACTGCTTAGATAAAGAGACAGGTGTGGTTAAGGGCCTGTAATTAAGCATTTCACGGTATGGTCTACACCTGTTGTATTCGGCACATGTGACAAATAACATTTGATTTGACTTACTGCTTAGATAACGAGACAGTCAGATAGGTATTTCTTACCTGGTTAGTGATGACATCTAGTTCTATGATGCAGCCTGGTCTGGCTGTCGACTGCTGGCTCACTATGTTAAATACCTCTCCTACTAGTTTCTATGGAGAGAGACAGAGAGAGAGACACACACACACAGAGAAAGAGAGAGAGACACAGTTAGAGACAGCGAGGGAGACAGCGAGGGAGACAGCGAGGGAGACAGGAGGGAGACAGCGAGGGAGGGAGGGAGACAGCGAGGGGGAGGGAGGGAGGGGGGGGGAGACAGCGAGGGAGGGAGGGAGGAGGGGAGGGAGACAGGGAGGGAGGGGGAGGGAGGGGGAGGGAGGGATTTCAGGGAGGGAGGGAGGGAGGGAGACAGGGAGGGATTTCAGGGAGGGAGACAGGGAGGGAGGGAGACAGGGAGGAGGGAGACAGGGAGGGAGACAGGGAGGGAGGGAGACAGGGAGGGAGGGAGACAGGGAGGGAGGGAGACAGGAGACAGGGGAGGGAGGGAGACAGGGAGGGAGGGAGACAGGGAGGGAGGGAGGGAGGTTAAGAGTCTTTAACCAGGGAGCTTTAAAGTTCCAGACAGTCTCAGGATTTCACTGTTAATCTGACTGAGGAGGGAGGGAGTCTGTGGAGGGAGACTGTGTTTACTTACTGAGGGAGGATTTCACTGAGACATCTGACTGTGTCTGTGTGTGTGTGTCTCTGTGTTTACTTACTGAGGTCTCAGGATTTCACTGTTAATCTGACTGAGGACATCTGTACGTGTCTGTGTGTGTCTGTCTCTGTGTTTACTTACTGAGGTCTCAGGATTTCACTGTTAATCTGACTGAGGACATCTGTACGTGTCTGTGTGTGTGTGTCTCTGTGTTTACTTACTGAGGTCTCAGGATTTCACTGTTAATCTGACTGAGGACATCTGTACGTGTCTGCGTGTGTGTGTGTGTGTGTGTCTCTGTGTTTACTTACTGAGGTCTCAGGATTTCACTGTTAATCTGACTGAGGACATCTGTACGTGTCTGTGTGTGTGTGTGTCCTGTTACAGTCTCAGGATTTCACTGTTAATCTGACTGAGGACATCTGTACGTGTCTGTGTGTGTGTGTCACTGTGTTTACTGAGGTCTCAGGATTTCACTGTTAATCTGACTGAGGACATCTGTACGTGTCTGTGTGTGTGTGTCTCTGTGTTTACTTACTGAGGTCTCAGGATTTCACTGTTAATCTGACTGAGGACATCTGTACGTGTCTGTGTGTGTGTGTCTCTGTGTTTACTTACTGAGGTCTCAGGATTTCACTGTTAATCTGACTGAGGACATCTGTACGTGTCTGTGTGTGTGTGTCTCTGTGTTTACTTACTGAGGTCTCAGGATTTCACTGTTAATCTGACTGAGGACATCTGTACGTGTCTGTGTGTGTGTGTGTGTGTGTCTCTGTGTTTACTTACTGAGGTCTCAGGGTCTGACAGTTCGTCCAGTAGTTTCCTGGCGTCCACCACAGCCTGGTAGAGACGTAAGTTCTTACCGTCTGACGCCACGAAGCACGCACTGGAACTGTTACAGTATGTACCTGGAGATAGAGGGGAGAGAGATGCTGTTTTAAATGTGAGCACTCTTTGTAAGGTTCTGCATGTAGTTAGTAGAAACGCCCAATAAAATTGCAACTTCAACTTGAAGCCCTACAGGTGTCTAAAACCACCCCTTGACAATCATTGAGTACTTCACCAGTACCTTGTCTGAACATGTGATACACACGTGAACAACAGTTATACATTATATACAGTGGGGAGAACAAGTATTTGATAACCTGCAAAATCGGCAGTGTTTCCTACTTACAAAGCATGTAGAGGTCTGTATTTTTTATCATAGGTACACTTCAACTGTGAGAGACGGAATCTAAAACAAAAATCCAGAAAATCATATTGTATGATTTTTAAGTAATTAATGTGCATTTATTGCATGACATAAGTATTTGATCACCTACCAACCAGTAAGAATTCCGGCTCTCACAGACCTGTTAGTTTTCTTTAAGAAGCCCTCCTGTTCTCCACTCATTACCTGTATTAACTGCACCGGTTTGAACTCTTACCTGTATAAAAGACACCTGTCCACACAATCAATCAAACAGACTCCAACCTCTCCACAATGGCCAAGACCAGAGAGCTGTGTAAGGACATCAGGGTTCAAATTGTAGACCTGCACAAGGCTGGGATGGGCTCCAGGACAATAGGTAAGCAGCTTGGTGAGAAGGCAACAACTGTTGGAGCAATTATTAGAAAATGGAAGATCAAGGTCAATCACCCTCGGTCTGGGGCTCCATGCAAGATCTCACCTCGTGGGGCATCAATGATCATGAGGAAGGTTAGGGATCAGCCCAGAACTACACGGCAGGACCCGGTCAATGACCAGAAGAGAGCTGGGACCACAGTCTCAAAGAAAACCATAAGTAACACACTACGCCGTCATGGATTAAAATCCTGCAGCGCACGCAAGGTCCCCCTGCTCAAGCCAGCACATGTCCAGGCCCGTCTGAAGTTTGCCAATGACCATCTGGATGATCCAGAGGAGGAATGGGAGAAGGTCATGTGGTCTGAAAATAAAAATAGAGCTTTTTGGTCTAAACTCCAATCGCTGTGTTTGGAGGAAGAAGAAGGATGACTATACCCCAAGAACACCATCCCAACCGTGAAGCATGGAGGTGGAAACATCATTCTTTGGGGATGCTTTTCTGCAAAGGGGACAGGACGACTGCACCGTATTGAGGGGAGGATGGATGGGGTCATGTATCGCGAGATCTTGGCCAACAACCTCCTTCCCTCAGTAAGAGCATTGAAGATGGGTCGTGGCTGGGTCTTCCAGCATGACAACGACCAAAAACACACAGCCAGGGCAACTATGGAGTGGCTCCGAAAGAAGCATCTCAAAGTCCTGGAGTGGCCTAGCCAGTCTCCAGACCTGAACCCAATAGAAAATCTTTGGAGGGAGCTGAAAGTCCGTATTGCCCAGCGACAGCCACAAATCTGAAGGATCTGGAGAAGGTCTGTATGGAGGAGTGGGCCAAAATCCATGCTGCAATGTGTGCAAACCTGGTGAAGAACTACAGGAATCGTATGATCTCTGAAATGACTAACAAAGGTTTCTGTACCAAATATTAAGTTCTGCTTTTCTGATGTATCAAATACTTATGTCATGCAATAACATGCAAATTAATTACTTAAAAATCATACAATGTGATTTTCTTAATATTTGTTTTAGATTCCGTCTCTCACAGTTGAAGTGTACCTATAATAAAAATTACAGACCTCTACATGCTTTGTAAGTAGGAAAACCTGCAAAATCGGCAGTGTATTAAATACTGGGTCTCCCCACTGTACATCCTCCAGCAGTGTGTGTGTGTGTGTGTGTGTATGTGTGTGTGTGTGTGTGCTAACCTAGCACAGAGCTGGGTACAAGGGTAGGCAGCCATGCTACATTGGAGAAGGCTGATGTGTGCAGGGAGTTGATTCGGGCCAGCTCTGACACTCCTCCAGTGCAGGATAGGGGTCCTATGTGGTCCACCCTCCACAGAATCAGCTCACTGTAGATGGCGTTCGGGTCATGGAACGTCCTGGTGGCCGCGTTACGCAGCTGCTTCCTGGGGGATCACACACACAGTTTGAGTTCGTCACAGTGTGTTGCTCAGTTGGCAGAGCATGGCGCTTACAACACCAGGGTTGTGGGTTCAATTCCTATGGGCGACCAGTACGAAAAAGTATGCATTCACTACTGTAAGTCTCTCTGGATAATGAGTTTGTCTAACAAATGTGTATGTCACACACACACACACACACACCAAATTGTCAAAGACAGAGATTATATTACACACACACACGCTTGCAGGCATGTACACACACGTATTTCTGATACACACTCACGTGAACATTTTGTAAACACACACACACTTTCTAGACATTGAGGTCCTAGAGGGTCCTCGTTGCTTCCTCCTATGACACACACAAACACAAACACTCCCTTCCTCCCTCCCTACCTGCGCCGTCCTCTGGGGGGAGGTGTGTGTGTGGGTGGCTGGTCGAGGTCGATGCTGCCGGGGGCGGAGGGAGGGGTGAGGAGAGCGTTGTGGTGGGAGGAGGTCAGCAGTAGGGGTAGGACGGTGTGACACGCCTGGTCGTTGAGGTGGAACCGGTGACCGCAGTAACGGAACGTATGAGACACAGTTAGAACGTTGGAGAACGCCGAGCGCTCAGCGAACGTCACCGCCCACTAGAGAGGGAAACGGATTGAAAGGAAAACTTTGAGTCACAAAATGTCTATAAATTATTTATCATACAGTATGACATTATTAGAGGGATTTTTGGTTTTGGACTTTATATGGTTGTAGTTTGTCTTTTAAGCATGAATGTAAGGACCTTAATACTCTTATGAGCCCTGGTCAAAATTTGTGCACTACATAGGGGATAGGTGGGTTTGGGACACAGCCACAGTCTGCCTCTCCCTCTCACCTGATTGAGAGACCCGTCCACATGTTTGGACACCATCATAACAGCAGGGCCGATGCCTGGAGCTTGGCCCAGAGAGAGGCTGAGGGCTGAGGAACCCAGCCCAGCAGAGGCAGAACGGGGCAGACGGCGGGCCCTCCTCCCCTGCTCTCCCCCGGCGTTGGAGCTATCCACGTTTGAGAAGGAGCAGGCGTACATCAGAATGTTCTTACTCAGGGAGTTGGCGTCGCCTGTAGGGAACGCCACCGGGATACGGGACGAGAACGACACCTGGAGAAAAAGGGATGGAGAGAGGGAGGGGAGAGATAGAATAGTCCGAGTGGAGCAGAATTCTGCTTCCTCTTGTGTGTCCATGTACAATATGTGTGTTACTTCATGTCCGTGAGTGTGTTGCTGCATGTGCAGTCTCCTCTTACCTGCACCTGTCTGAAGATCCCCTGGATGTACTCGTCCAGGTATTTGACGTGCCAGACCAGGAAGGACCCGTCGGTGGGGTGGATGGTAAACAGCATGTCAGGACTCTTATTCCACTCCAGAGTTAACGCCTCCATCTTCCTCTCCAGCAACATGGAGGGCAGGGGCACTGAGCTACTGGAGCCTGGGGACGACGCCTTGGTGCTGCCCTCACCACCCTCACCCTCCTCATGCTCTGATGAACCCTTCTCTGACATCTCATCTAGGTCTGGAGAGAGAGAGGGAGGGTGGGAGTTAGACACAGACAGAGTATGATATGTCAGTGTGTATAGAATACCTTGGAACAGACTGATATTACCCAGATGTATTTCACGACTCTACAACAGTTTTGTACTGGGTCAGCTACTCAGAACTAATTATATATATATATATATATATATCTCACAACAACAGCAAGTAGATCTGAGGGTTTCTGAAACAGAGCGTACCAAAGTCAAACTTAATGGGGGAGCCGTTCTGGTCGAGGGCGTCGTCAGTGGCTTGGTCCAGCTGCTGTTCTGAGAGCTTGCGGAGCTGCAGCATGAACAGGTCCATGGAGGTGGTGAAGGACAGGTCCTTGTTGTTGAGCCAGTGGACCACAAACCCTCCTCCTCCACTCCCGTCCTCCGGAGTAAACACGGCAGACTCCGCTAGCACCGCTGGGATGTCTGGGGGATAGAGAGAGGAAAGGGGCGGATACAGGATATTACTATGCATGTGGGAGGAATATCGGAACAAGCTAAGGCTGACGTTGCTAGTTCAGTTTGTGTGTGTGTGCCTGAGACGGAGAGATTGTGTGTGTAGCTGTATGTATATGTATGTCTGATGCAGTGTGTGTGTGTGTGTGTGTGTCTGTATATATATATATGTATGTCTGATGCAGTGTGTGTGTGTGTGATTTGTGTGCAGCTGTATGTATATGTATGTCTGATGCAGTGTGTGTGTGTGGCTGTATATATATATGTATGTCTGATGCAGTGTGTGTGTGTGTGTGTGTGTGTGGCTGTATATATATATGTATGTCTGATGCAGTGTGTGTGTGATGTGTGTGCAGCTGTATGTATATGTATGTCTGATGCAGTGTGTGTGTGTGGGGTCATTGTCCATTTGGAAGATCAATTTGTGACCAAGCTTTAACTTCCTGACTGATGTCTTGTGATGTTGCTTCAATATATCCACATCATTGTCCTGCCTCATGATGCCATCTAGTTTGTGAAGTGCACCAGTTCCTCCTGCAACAAAGCACCCCCACAACATGATGCTGCCACCCCCATGCTTCACGGTTGGGATGTTTTTTTTCAGCTTGCAAGCCTCCCTCTTTTTCCTCCAAACGTAACGATGGTCATTATGGTCAAACAGTTCTATTTTTGTCTCATCAGACCAGAGGACATTTCTCCAAAAAGTACAATCTTTTGTCCCCATGTGCAGCTGCAAACTGAAGTCTGGCTTTGTTAACAAACAGTCACACTCCAAACTCCACTATGGCCAAGACCAAAGAGCTGTCAAAGGACACCAGAAACAAAATTGTAGACCTGCACCAGGCTGGGAAGACTGAATCTGCAATAGGTAAGCAGCTTGGTTTGAAGAAATCAACTGTGGGAGCAGTTATTAGGAAATGGAAGACATACAAGACCACTGATAATCTCCCTCGTTCTGGAGCTCCACGCAAGATCTCACCCCATGGGGTCAAAATGATCACAAGAATGGTGAGCAAAAACCTAGTGAATGACCTGCAGAGAGCTGGGACCAAAGTAACAAAGCCTACCATCAGTAACACACTACGCCGCCAGGGACTCAAATCCTGCAGTGCCAGACGTGTCCCCCTGCTTAAGCCAGTACATGTCCAGGCCCGTCTGAAATTTTCTAGAGAGCATTTGGATGATCCAGAAGAAGATTGGGAGAATGTCATATGTTCAGATGAAACCAAAATCGAACTTTTTGGTAAAAACTCAACTTGTCGTGTTTGGAGGACAAAGAATGCTGAGTTGCATCCAAAGAACACCATACCTACTGTGAAGCATGGGGGTGGAAACATCATGCTTTGGGGCTGTTTTTCTGCAAAGGGACCAGGATGACTGATCCGTGTAAAGGAAAGAATGAATGGCGTTTATCGTGAGATTTTGAGTGAAAACTTCCTTCCATCAGCAAGGGCATTGAAGATGAAACGTGGCTGGGTCTTTCAGCATGACAATAATCCCAAACACATCGCCCGGGCAACGGAGTGGTTTCGTAAAAAGCATTTCAAGGTCCTGGAGTGGCCTAGCCAGTCTCCAGATCTCAACCCCATAGAAAATCTTTGGAGGGAGTTGAAAGTCCGTGTTGCCCAGCAACAGCCCCAAAACATCACTGCTCTAGAGGAGATCTGCATGGAGGAATGGGCCAAAATACCAGCAACAGTGTGTGAAAACCTTGTGAAGACTTACAGAAAACATTTGACCTCTGTCATTGCCAACAAATGGTATATAACAAAGTATTGAGATAAACTTTTGTTATTGACCAAATACTTATTTTCCACCATAATTTGCAAATAAATTCATTAAAAGTCCTACAATGTGATTTTCTGGATTTTTTTTTCTCATTTTGTCTGTCATAGTTGAAGTGTACCTATGAGGAAAATTACAGGCCTCTCATCTTTTTAAGTGGGAGAACTTGCACAATTGGTGGCTGATTAAATACTTTTTTGCCCCACTGTAGGACTCGTTGTACTGTGGATATAGATACCTTTGTACCCGTTTCCTCCAGCATCTTCACAAGGTCCTTTGCTGTTGTTCTGGGATTGATTTGCACTTTTCGCACCAAAGAACGTTCATCTCTAAGAGACAGAACGCGTCTCCTTCCTGAGCGGTATGACTGCTGCCTGGTCCCATGGTGTTTATACTTATGTCCTATTGTTTGTACAGATGAACGTGGTTCCTTCAGGTGTTTGGAAATTGCTCCCAAGGATGAACCAGACTTGTAGAGGTCTACAATTTGTTTTCTGAGGTCTTGGCTGATTTCTTTTGATTTTCCCATGATGTCAAGCAAAGAGGCACTGAGTTTGAAGGTAGACCTTGAAATACATCCACAGGTACACCTCCAATTGACTCAAATTATGTCAATTAGCCTATCAGAAACTTCTAAAGCCATGACATCATTTTCTGGAATTCTCCAAGCTGTTTAAAGGCACAGTTGACTTAATGTATGTAAACTTCTGATCCACTGGAGTTGTGATACAGTGAATTATAAGTGAAATAATCTGTCTGTAAACAATTGTTGGAAAAATTACTTGTGTCAAGCACAAAGTAGATGTCCTAACCGACTTGCCATAACTATAGTTTGTTAACAAGAAATTTGTGGAGTGGTTGAAAAACGAGTTTTAATGACCCCAACCTAAGTGTATGTAAACTTCTGACTTGTGTATAAGTGTATATGTATGTCTGATGCAGTGTGTGTGTGTGATCTGTGTGTGGGCTACGTACCCGTGGCAGGGTTGATGCTGGCAGAGATGTGGAAATGACAGAGAGTGTTAGCGTGGTGAGAGATGTGGCGGTGTGTGTGTGTCTCGTGGGTCCCCATCTGAGACGGCAGCAACTCAGTGTGAGACACCAGAGCAGACGACCTCCGACGACCACGACGCAGGTGCTTCAGGTGGCTCATCGACTGGACAATGAGAGGACAGGCACGGGGAGGACCAATGACAGGGCAGGAGGTGGGACAGGAAGAGAAGCATCATGTTATTGACGCCCTTCATACTGTTAGGTTCTAAATAAACAGAGTACAAACTCAAAGGAATCACTAGGAAAATCTCAAAACAAGTTTACTCCGCCACTGGGTCAAACAGCTGCAAAGACAAAGACTTGTTTACCAAGCACATATATTTATACCCTCCTACTAGGAGGAGTCAACTCCTTGACATCTAGACAGGTAATCCATCTCTGTTGCTAGTCAGGAACTTAATTGGTTCCTCTTATTGTTGTAGTCATTGTGTGTAATAGGACTGTTCCTTGTCACCTCATTTGACCTCGGGTCAAATTCCTCCCTCCTCCACGGCTGTCCTACCTTATCAGTGACTGAAACCAGACTGTTACCCTTTGCCTCCCTCCATAGGATCCATGAGATTTAACAATAACATGTTGGACAGAATGTACATTTCCTGCCTCCCCCTCTTGTCTCACTCAGTAACTTTCCACACACCTAGTTCTTATCCACCTTCCACTGACCCCCACATCTACATTCATTATACATATACATTCATTAAATGTAAAAGTCATCAATAAGTTCTCGTATGCTAACATGAATAAGTAGATTTCAAGCTAAAATCCAACAATATCAATCTGTTCTACATCTCTGTGCCTTTTTAAAATGACTAACTAATAAATTGTACATTCAAAATGACAACCACAAAGTTTGTTTGAAGAACACATTTTGTGTGTGTGCGTGTGTGTGTGTGTTTGCGGGT
>NW_024609755.1:180000-182500 GCF_018296145.1 Oncorhynchus tshawytscha
CTGTCTACAGGCCTGATATGTCCACTATGTCATGTTGCTGAGACTACCTTTAAAGAGCTCTAACTGTCTACAGGCCTGATATGTCCACTACGTCATATTGCTGAGACTACCTTTATAGAGCTCTAACTGTCTACAGGCCTGATATGTCCACTATGTCATGTTGCTGAGACTACCTTTAAAGAGCTCTAACTGTCTACAGGCCTGATATGTCCACTATGTCATGTTGCTGAGACTACCTTTATAGAGCTCTAACTGTCTACAGGCCTGATATGTCCACTACGTCATATTGCTGAGACTACCTTTATAGAGCTCTAACTGTCTACAGGCCTGATATGTCCACTACGTCATATTGCTGAGACTACCTTTAAAGAGCTCTAACTGTCTACAGGCCTGATATGTCCACTACGTCATATTGCTGAGACTACCTTTATAGAGCTCTAACTGTCTACAGGCCTGATATGTCCACTATGTCATGTTGCTGAGACTACCTTTAAAGAGCTCTAACTGTCTACAGGCCTGATATGTCCACTATGTCATGTTGCTGAGACTACCTTTAAAGAGCTCTAACTGTCTACAGGCCTGATATGTCCACTACGTCATATTGCTGAGACTACCTTTAAAGAGCTCTAACGGTCTACAGGCCTGATATGTCCACTATGTCATGTTGCTGAGACTACCTTTAAAGAGCTCTAACGGTCTACAGGCCTGATATGTCCACTACGTCATATTGCTGAGACTACCTTTAAAGAGCTCTAACGGTCTACAGGCCTGATATGTCCACTATGTCATGTTGCTGAGACTACCTTTATAGAGCTCTAACGGTCTACAGGCCTGATATGTCCACTACGTCATATTGCTGAGACTACCTTTAAAGAGCTCTAACGGTCTACAGGCCTGATATGTCCACTATGTCATGTTGCTGAGACTACCTTTAAAGAGCTCTAACTGTCTACAGGCCTGATATGTCCACTATGTCATGTTGCTGAGACTACCTTTAAAGAGCTCTAACGGTCTACAGGCCTGATATGTCCACTATGTCATGTTGCTGAGACTACCTTTATAGAGCTCTAACTGTCTACAGGCCTGATATGTCCACTACGTCATGTTGCTGACTACCTTTAAAGAGCTCTAACTGTCTACAGGCCTGATGTCTACTAAACACTTGAAAAGCACCACACACAGCTCCTGTCACTCACTTGCACTGCCAAACACACTTCCAGTCGTTGAGGGCAGGGTGAGGTTTGTCATCGGTCACGGGTCCATCCTCCTCCTCTATCAGTGTGTCTGCTGACGGAGGGGCCCACAGCTGCAGGTGCTCTGTAGCTGCCAGAATACGGTTCCCTACAGGACACATACACATGGTTAAACAGCTACATGGTTACCTGTTCCCCGCACATTGACTTGGTACCGGTACCCCCTTTATATGGCCTCCTCATTATTATTATTATTTATTTAGACTTTAGTTTATTTAGTAAATATTTTCTTTACTCTTATCTTTCTTTAAACTGTATTGTTGGTTAAGGGCTTGTAAGTAAGAATGTCATGGTGAGGTCTACTACACCTGTTGTATTCTTTAAACTGTATTGTTGGTTAAGGGCTTGTAAGTAAGAATGTCACGGTGAGGTCTACTACACCTGTTGTATTCTTTAAACTGTATTGTTGGTTGAGGGCTTGTAAGTAAGAATGTCACGGTGAGGTCTACTACACCTGTTGTATTCTTTAAACTGTATTGTTGGTTAAGGGCTTGTAAGTAAGAATGTCATGGTGAGGTCTACTACACCTGTTGTATTCTTTAAACTGTATTGTTGGTTAAGGGCTTGTAAGTAAGAATGTCATGGTGAGGTCTACTACACCTGTTGTATTCTTTAAACTGTATTGTTGGTTAAGGGCTTGTAAGTAAGAATGTCATGGTGAGGTCTACTACACCTGTTGTATTCTTTAAACTGTATTGTTGGTTAAGGGCTTGTAAGTAAGAATGTCATGGTGAGGTCTACTACACCTGTTGTATTCTTTAAACTGTATTGTTGGTTAAGGGCTTGTAAGTAAGAATGTCATGGTGAGGTCTACTACACCTGTTGTATTCTTTAAACTGTATTGTTGGTTAAGGGCTTGTAAGTAAGAATGTCATGGTGAGGTCTACTACACCTGTTGTATTCTTTAAACTGTATTGTTGGTTAAGGGCTTGTAAGTAAGAATGTCATGGTGAGGTCTACTACACCTGTTGTATTCTTTAAACTGTATTGTTGGTTAAGGGCTTACAAACAGAATGTCATGGTGAGGTCTACAGACACCTGCAGTTATTCTTTAAACTTATTGTTGGTTAAGGGGTTATAGGTAAGAATGTCATTGAGGAACACCTGTCCTGTATTCTTTTAAACTGTATTGTTGGTTAAGGGCTTGTAAGTAAGAATGTCATGGTGAGGAGGGACACCTGGAGTATTCTTTAAACTGTCATTGTTGGTTAAGGGCTTGTAAGTAAGAATGTCATGGTGAGGTCTAC
>NW_024609755.1:190000-237500 GCF_018296145.1 Oncorhynchus tshawytscha
TGTAGTGATGCCTCTAGCACTGAGATGCAGTGCCTTAGACCACTGCACCACTCGGGAGCAATGACCAGTAGAGCTGAAAGGACAGCACAAACAGATCTGGGACCAGGCTACATATACAGTCCACTCCTCCTGATGGGTAAATATACCTACTGGGACTGTCTGGTGAACTGCACTGTAGTCAAACAGATCTGGGATCAGGCTACATATACAGTCCACTCCTTCTGGTAGGTAAATATACCTACTGAGACTGTCTGGTGAACTGCACTGTAGTCAAACAGAGAGACAGAGAGGCTACAGTACAGCAGCTGTACCTCCATCACATCACTCTCTACACCATGCTAAGAAAAGTGTGTCTCCCCAAATGGCACCCTATTCCCTATATAGTGCACTACTTTTGACCAGGGTCTATAGGGATGCAAGGGAATAGGGTGCCATGTGAGACGCATCCTAAGTCTCCATGTTTAATTCAGGCTAGTGGTGAGGTAATGATGAGTTACAGGGCCATGTTTCCAGGTCTACACAGTCTAGTCAGCTGCTGGTTTGGCTTCTGGTTCCATGGAAAGACACAGCGTTGTTCACGGGAAAAGAGAGGTGTGTTGAGAAAGATTTCAGAGGATGTGAGACGTGAGAGGTGTTTACAACACAGTGACTCTGGAACGAATAGAGGCTGAAGAGAGAGGTAGTAGAGAGAGGAGGGAGAGAGGGGGGAGAGAGGTAGTAGAGAGAGGAGGGAGAGAGGGGGAGAGAGAGGAGGGAGAGAGGGGGAGAGAGGTAGTAGAGAGAGGAGGGAGAGAGGGGTAGAGAGAGGGGGGAGAGAGGTAGGGAGAGAGGGGGAGAGAGGTAGTAGAGAGAGGAGGGAGAGAGGGGGAGAGAGGAGAGAGGAGGGAGAGAGGGAGTAGAGAGAGGGGGAGGGAGAGAGGGGAGAGAGAGGGGGAGAGAGGAGTAGAGAGAGGAGGGAGAGAGGGGGAGAGAGGGAGTAGAGAGAGAGGAGGGAGAGAGGTAGTAGAGAGAGGGGGGAGGGAGAGAGGGGGAGAGAGGAGTAGAGAGAGAGAGGAGGGAGAGAGGGGGAGAGAGGTAGAGAGAGAGAGGAGGGAGAGAGGGGGGAGAGGGTAGAGAGAGAGGAGGGAGAGAGGGGGAGAGAGAGGAGGGAGAGAGGTAGTAGAGAGAGGAGGGAGAGAGGGGGAGAGAGGGGGTAGAGAGGGAGGAGGGAGAGAGGTTGTAGAGAGGGAGGAGAGGAGGAGAGAGAGAGAGGAGGAGAGAGAGGGAGAGAGGGAGTAGAGAGGGGGGAGAGAGGTAGTAGGAGAGGAGGGAGAGAGGTAGAGAGAGAGGAGGGAGAGAGGTAGTAGAGAGAGGGGGAGAGAGGGGGAGAGAGGTTGTAGAGAGAGGAGGGAGAGAGGTAGAGAGAGAGGAGGGAGAGAGAGGGGGAGAGAGGTAGTAGAGAGAGGAGGGAGAGAGAGGGGGGAGAGAGGAGAGGGAGAGAGGGGAGAGAGAGGGAGAGAGAGAGGGAGAGAGAGAGAGAGGGGGAGGAGGGGAGAGAGGGGGAGAGAGGTAGTAGAGAGAGGAGGGGAGAGAGGGGGAGAGAGGTAGTAGAGAGAGGAGGGAGAGAGGGGGAGAGAGGAGTAGAGAGAGGAGGGAGAGAGGAGGGAGAGAGAGGAGGGGGAGAGGGGAGAGGAGGTAGAGAGGGGGGAGGGAGAGAGGGGAGAGAGGTAGTAGAGAGAGGGGAGAGAGGAGTAGAGAGGGAGGGGAGAGAGGGAGAGAGAGAGGGAGAGAGAGAGAGAGGGGAGAGAGGTAGGGAGAGAGGGAGAGGAGGGAGAGAGGGGGAGAGAGGTAGTAGAGAGAGGAGGGAGAGAGGAGGGAGAGAGGAGTAGAGAGAGAGAGGTAGAGAGAGGGAGAGGAGAGAGAGGGAGAGAGAGGGGGGAGAGGGGGGAGAGAGGTAGTAGAGAGAGGAGGGAGAGAGGGGGAGAGAGGGGAGAGAGGAGAGAGAGAGGAGGGGAGAGAGGTAGTAGAGAGAGGGGGAGGAGGGAGAGGGGGAGAGAGAGGAGGGAGAGAGGGGGGAGAGAGAGAGGTAGTAGAGAGAGGAGGGAGAGAGGGGGGAGAGAGAGAGGAGGGAGAGAGGAGGGAGAGAGGAGGGAGAGAGAGAGAGAGGAGGGAGAGAGAGGAGGGAGAGAGGGGGAGAGAGAGTAGAGAGAGGAGGGAGAGAGGGGGAGAGAGGTAGTAGAGAGAGGAGGGAGAGAGGGGGAGAGAGGTAGTAGAGAGAGGAGGGAGAGGGGGAGAGGTAGTAGAGAGAGGAGGGAGAGAGGTAGTGGAGAGAGGAGGGAGAGAGGGGGAGAGAGGTAGTAGAGAGAGGGGGAGAGAGGTAGTAGAGAGAGGAGGGAGAGAGGGGGAGAGAGGTAGTTTTTTTTTTTTTTTTTTTCCCGTGTTATTTCTTACACTAGTACCCCAGGTCATCTTAGGTTTCTTTACATACAGCCGACAAGAACTACTGAATATAAGATCAGCGTCAACTCACCATCAGTACGACCAAGAATATGTTTTTCGCGATGCGGATCCTGAGTTCTGCCTTACAACCAGTGTAACCGAGTGGATCACATGCAGCGACCAAAAAAAAAAAAACCGACTCAGAAAAAGAGGGAAACGAAGCGGTCTTCTGGTCAGACTCCGGAGACGGGCACATCGTGCACCACTCCCCAGCATTCTTCTTGCCAATGTCCAGTCTCTTGACAACAAGGTTGATGAAATCCGAGCAAGGGTAGCATTCCAGAGGGACATCAGAGACTGTAACGTTCTCTGCTTCACGGAAACATGGCTCACTGAGAGACGCAATCCGAAGCGGTGCAGCCAGCGGGTTTCTCCACGCATCGCGCCGACAGAAACAAACATCTCTCTGGTAAGAAGACGGGCGGGGGCGTATGCCTTATGGCCAACGTGACATGGTGTGATGAAGGAAACATACAGGAACTCAAATCCTTCTGTTCACCTGATTTAGAATTCCTCACAATCAAATGTAGACCGCATTATCTACCAAGAGAATTCTCTTCGATTATAATCACAGCCGTATATATCCCCCAAGCAGACACATCGATGGCTCTGAACGAACTTTATTTAACTCTCTGCAAACTGGAAACGATTTATCCGGAGGCTGCATTCATTGTAGCTGGGGATTTTAACAAGGCTAATCTGAAAACAAGACTCCCTAAATTTTATCAGCATATTGATTGCGCAACCAGGGGTGGAAAGACCCTGGATCATTGTTACTCTAACTTCCGCGACGCATATAAGGCCCTGCCCCGCCCCCTTTCGGAAAAGCTGACCACGACTCCATTTTGTTGATCCCTGCCTACAGACAGAAACTAAAACAAGAAGCTCCCACGCTGAGGTCTGTCCAACGCTGGTCCGACCAAGCTGACTCCACACTCCAAGACTGCTTCCATCACGTGGACTGGGAGATGTTTCAGACAAGGTCAGACAACAACATTGACGAATACGCTGATACGGTGTGCGAGTTCATTAGAACGTGCGTTGAAGATGTCGTTCCCATAGCAACGATTAAAACATTCCCTAACCAGAAACCGTGGATTGATGGCAGCATTCGTGTGAAACTGAAGGCACGAACCACTGCTTTTAATCAGGGCAAGGTGTCTGGTAACATGACTGAATACAAACAGTGCAGCTATTCCTCCGCAAGGCTATCAAACAAGCTAAGCGCCAGTACAGAGACAAAGTAGAATCTCAATTCAACGGCTCAGACACAAGAGGTATGTGGCAGGGTCTACAGTCAATCACGGACTACAGGAAGAAACCCAGCCCAGTCTCGGACCAGGATGTCTTGCTCCCAGGCAGACTAAATAACTTTTTGCCCGCTTTGAGGACAATACAGTGCCACTGACACGGCCTGCAACGGAATCATGCGGTCTCTCCTTCACTGCAGCCGAAGTGAGTAAGACATTTAAACGTGTTAACCCTCGCAAGGCTGCAGGCCCAGACGGCATCCCCAGCCGCGCCCTCAGAGCATGCGCAGACCAGCTGGCCGGTGTGTTTACGGACATATTCAACCAATCCCTATACCAGTCTGCTGTTCCCACATGCTTCAAGAGGGCCACCATTGTTCCTGTTCCCAAGAAAGCTAAGGTAACTGAGCTAAACGACTACCGCCCCGTAGCACTCACATCCGTCATCATGAAGTGCTTTGAGAGACTAGTCAAGGACCATATCACCTCCACCCTACCTGACACCCTTGACCCACTCCAATTTGCTTACCGCCCAAATAGGTCCACAGACGATGCAATCTCAACCACACTGCACACTGCCCTAACCCATCTGGACAAGAGGAATACCTATGTGAGAATGCTGTTCATCGACTACAGCTCGGCATTCAACACCATAGTACCCTCCAAGCTCGTCATCAAGCTCGAGACCCTGGTTCTCGACCCTGCCCTGTGCAACTGGGTACTGGACTTCCTGACGGGCCGCCCCCAGGTGGTGAGGGTAGGCAACAACATCTCCTCCCCGCTGATCCTCAACACTGGGGCCCCACAAGGGTGCGTTCTGAGCCCCCTCCTGTACTCCCTGTTCACCCACGACTGCGTGGCCATGCACGCTCCAACTCAATCATCAAGTTTGCGGACGACACAACAGTGGTAGGCTTGATTACCAACAACGACGAGACGGCCTACAGGGAGGAGGTGAGGGCCCTCGGAGTGTGGTGTCAGGAAAATAACCTCACACTCAACGTCAACAAAACTAAGGAGATGATTGTGGACTTCAGGAAACAGCAGAGGGAACACCCCCCATCCACATCGATGGAACAGTAGTGGAGAGGGTAGCAAGTTTTAAGTTCCTCGGCATACACATCACAGACAAACTGAATTGGTCCACTCACACAGACAGCATCGTGAGGAAGGCGCAGCAGCGCCTCTTCAACCTCAGGAGGCTGAAGAAATTCGGCTTGTCACCAAAAGCACTCACAAACTTCTACAGATGCACAATCGAGAGCATCCTGGCGGGCTGTATCACCGCCTGGTATGGCAACTGCACCGCCCTCAACCGTAAGGCTCTCCAGAGGGTAGTGAGGTCTGCACAACGCATCACCGGGGGCAAACTACCTGCCCTCCAGGACACCTACACCACCCGATGCTACAGGAAGGCCATAAAGATCATCAAGGACATCAACCACCCGAGCCACTGCCTGTTCACCCCGCTGTCATCCAGAAGGCGAGGTCAGTACAGGTGCATCAAAGCTGGGACCGAGAGACTGAAAAACAGCTTCTATCTCAAGGCCATCAGACTGTTAAACAGCCACCACTAACATTGAGTGGCTACTGCCAACACACTGTCAATGACACTGACTCTACTCCAGCCATTTTAATCATGGGAATTGATGGGAAATTATGTAAATATATCACTAGCCACTTTAAACAATGCTACCTTATATAATGTTACTTACCCTACATTGTTCATCTCATATGCATACGTTGATACTGTACTCTATATCATCGACTGCATCCTTATGTAATACATGTATCACTAGCCACTTTAACTATGCCACTTGGTTTACATACTTATCTCATATGTATATACTGTACTCGATATCATCTACTGTATCTTGCCTATGCTGCTCTGTACCATCACTCATTCATATATCCTTATGTACATATTCTTTATCCCCTTACACTGTGTATAAGACAGTAGTTTTTTTTGGAATTGTTAGTTAGATTACTTGCTCGTTATTACTGCATTGTCGGAACTAGAAGCACAAGCATTTCGCTACACTCGCATTAACATCTGCTAACCATGTGTATGTGACAAAATTTGATTTGATTTGATTTGATTTGAGAGAGGGGGAGAGAGGTAGTAGAGAGAGGGAGGGAGAGAGGGGGAGAGAGGTAGTAGAGAGAGGAGGAGAGGAGAGAGGTAGTAGAGAGAGGAGGGAGAGAGGGGGAGAGAGGTAGTAGAGAGAGGAGGGAGAGAGGGGAGAGAGAGAGGAGGGAGAGAGGGGGAGAGAGGTAGTAGAGAGAGGAGGGAGAGAGGGAGAGGTAGTAGAGAGAGGAGGGAGAGAGAGGGGGGAGAGAGAGGAGGAGAGAGGTAGAGAGAGAGGAGGGAGAGAGGGGGAGAGAGGAGTAGAGAGAGGAGGGAGAGAGGGGGAGAGAGGTAGTAGAGAGAGGAGGGAGAGAGGTAGTAGAGAGAGGAGGGAGAGAGGGGGAGAGAGAGGGGGAGAGAGGTAGAGAGAGAGGAGGGGAGAGAGGGGGAGAGAGGGGGGAGAGAGGTAGTAGAGAGAGGAGGGAGAGAGGTAGTAGAGAGAGGAGGGAGAGAGAGGGGGGAGAGAGAGGAGGGAGAGAGGGGGAGAGAGGTAGTAGAGAGAGGAGGGAGAGAGGGGGGAGAGAGAGGAGGGAGAGAGGGGGGAGAGAGGGGGGAGAGAGAGGAGGGAGAGAGAGGAGGGAGAGGGGGAGAGAGGTAGTAGAGGAGAGAGGGAGAGAGAGAGGTAGTGGAGAGAGGAGGGAGAGAGGGGGAGAGAGGAGTAGAGAGAGGAGGGGGAGAGAGAGGGGGAGAGAGGTAGTAGAGAGAGGAGGGAGAGGGGGAGAGAGAGGTAGTAGAGAGAGGAGGGGGGAGAGAGGGGGGGAGAGAGGAGGGAGAGAGGTAGTAGAGAGAGGAGGGAGAGAGGGGGAGAGAGAGGGAGAGAGAGAGGTAGAGAGAGAGGAGGGAGAGAGGGGGAGAGAGGTAGTAGAGAGAGGAGGGAGAGAGGTAGAGAGAGAGAGGAGGGAGAGAGGGGGAGAGAGGTAGAGAGAGGAGAGGAGAGAGAGAGGGGAGAGAGAGTAGAGAGAGGAGGGAGAGAGGTAGAGAGAGAGGAGGGAGAGAGGGGGAGAGAGGTAGTAGGAGAGAGGGGGAGAGAGGTAGTAGAGAGAGGAGGGAGAGAGGTAGTAGAGAGAGGAGGGAGAGAGGGGGAGAGAGGTAGTAGAGAGGAGGAGGGAGAGGGGGGAGAGAGAGGAGGGAGAGAGGTAGTAGAGAGAGGAGGGAGAAAGGAGGGAGAGAGGTAGTAGAGAGAGGAGGGAGAGAGGTAGTAGAGAGAGGAGGGAGAGAGGGGGAGAGAGGTAGTAGAGAGAGGAGGGAGAGAGGTAGTAGAGAGAGGAGGGAGAGAGGGGGGAGAGAGGTAGTAGAGAGAGGAGGGAGAGAGGGGGAGAGAGGGGAGAGAGAGGAGGGAGAGAGGGGGAGAGAGAGGAGGAGAGAGGGGGAGAGAGGTAGTAGAGAGGAGGGAGAGAGGTAGTAGAGAGAGGAGGGAGAGAGGGGGAGAGAGAGGAGGGGGAGAGAGGTAGAGAGAGGAGGGAGAGAGAGGGGGAGAGAGAGGTAGTAGAGAGAGGAGGGAGAGAGGGGGAGAGAGGTAGTAGAGAGAGGAGGGAGAGAGGTAGTAGAGAGAGGGAGAGAGAGAGGAGGGAGAGAGGGAGAGAGGGGGGAGGGAGAGTAGTAGAGAGAGGAGGGAGAGAGGTAGTAGAGAGAGGGGGGAGAGAGGTAGTAGAGAGAGGAGGGAGAGAGGTAGTAGAGAGAGGAGGGAGAGAGGGAGGGAGAGGGGAGAGAGAGTAGAGAGAGAGGAGGAGGGAGAGAGGGGGAGAGAGGTAGTAGAGAGAGGAGGGAGAGAGGAGTAGAGAGAGGAGGAGAGAGAGAGGTAGAGAGAGAGGAGGGAGAGAGGAGGGAGGAGGAGAGAGGGAGAGAGGAGGGAGAGAGGAGAGAGAGAGAGGAGGAGGGGAGAGAGGTAGTAGAGAGAGGAGGGAGAGAGGGGGAGAGAGGGGGAGAGAGAGGAGTAGAGAGAGGAGGGAGAAAGAGGAAGGGGGAGAGAGGTAGTAGAGAGAGGAGAGAGGGGGAGAGAGAGGAGTAAGGGAGAGAGGAGTGGAGAGAGGGGGAGAGAGAGAGGAGGGAGAGAGGTAGTAGAGAGAGGAGGGAGAGAGAGGGGAGAGAGAGGTAGTAGAGAGAGGAGGGAGAGAGGTAGTAAGAGAGAGGAGGGAGAGAGGTAGAGAAAGAGGAAGAGGGAGAGAGGTAGTAGAGAGAGGAGGGAGAGAGGGAGGAGGGAGAGAGGTAGTAGAGAGAGGAGGGAGAGAGGGAGGGAGAGAGGTAGTAGAGAGAGGAGGAGAGAGGTAGGAGAGAGGAGGGAGAGAGGGGGAGAGAGGGTAGAGAGAGGGGGAGAGAGGAGTAGAGAGAGGAGGGAGAGAGGGGGAGAGAGGAGAGAGAGAGAGAGGAGGGAGAGAGGGGGAGAGAGGTGTAAGAGAGAGAGGAGGGAGAGAGGGGGTTGAGAGAGAGGAGGGAGAGAGGTAGAGAGAGAGGGAGGGAGGAGGAGAAGGAGGGAGAGAGGTAGTAAGAGAGGAGGGAGAGAGGTAGTAGAGAGAGGAGGGAGAGAGGGGGGAGAAGAGGTGTGTAGAGAGAGGAGGGAGAGAGGTAGTAGAGAGAGGAGGGAGAGAGGAGGGAGAGAGGTGTGTAGAGAGAGGAGGGAGAGGGTAGGAGAGAGAGGGGTAGAGAGAGGAGGGAGAGAGAGAGGGGGAGAGAGGTAGTAGAGAGAGGAGGGAGAGAGGAGGGAGAGAGGTTGTAGAGAGAGAGGAAGAGGAGGATAATGTAAGAGAGAGAGAGAGGTTGAGAGAGGAGGGGAGAGGAGGGGAGAGAGGTAGTAGAGAGAGGGGGAGAGAGGAGGGAGAGAGGTAGTAGAGAGAGGGAGAGAGAGAGAGAGAGGAGGAGAGAGGAGAGAGAGGAGAGAGGAGAGGAGGGAGAGAGGTTGTAGAGAGAGAGGAGAGAGAGAGGGAGAGAGGTGAGGAGTAGAGAGAGGGAGGGGAGAGATAAGTGAGAGAGAGAGAGAGGAGTTGTAGAGAGAGGAGAGGAGAAAGAGGAGGAGAGAGGGTTGTAGAGAGAGGAGGGAGGAGAGAGAGGTTGAGAGAGAGGAGAGGAGGGAGAGAGGGGAGAGAGAGTGGTTGAGGAGAAAGAGGAAGTAAGGGAGAAGAGATAATGTGTGTGTAAGAGAGAGAGAGAGGAGAGAGAGAGAGAGAGAGAGAGAGGTTGAGGAGAAAGAGGAAGTAAGGGAGAAGAGATAAGGTGTAGAGAGAGAGAGGAGGAGAGAGGAGAGAGAGAGAGTGGTTGAGGAGAAAGAGGAAGTAAGGGAGGAGAGATAATGTGTGTAAGAGAGAGAGAGAGGAGAGAGAGAGGAGAGAGAGAGAGTGGTTGAGGAGAAAGAGGAAGTAAGGGAGAAGAGATAATGTGTGTAAGAGAGAGAGAGGAGGAGAGAGGGAGAGAGAGAGTGGTTGAGGAGAAAGAGGAAGAGGGAGAAGAGATAATGTGTGTGTAAGAGAGAGAGAGAGGAGGAGAGAGGAGAGAGAGAGAGTGGTTGAGGAGAAAGAGGAAGTAAGGGAGAAGAGATAATGTGTGTAGAGAGAGAGAGGAGAGAGGAGAGGAGAGAGGAGAGAGAGAGAGTGGTTGAGGAGAAAGAGGAAGTAAGGGAGAAGAGATAATGTGTGTGTAAGAGAGAGAGAGAGGAGGAGAGAGGAGAGAGAGAGAGTGGTTGAGGAGAAAGAGGAAGTAAGGGAGAAGAGATAATGTGTGTGTAAGAGAGAGAGAGAGGAGGAGAGAGGAGAGAGAGAGAGTGGTTGAGGAGAAAGAGGAAGTAAGGGAGAAGAGATAATGTGTGTGTAAGAGAGAGAGAGGAGGAGAGAGGAGAGAGAGAGAGTGGTTGAGGAGAAAGAGGAAGTAAGGGAGAAGAGATAATGTGTGTGTAAGAGAGAGAGAGAGGAGGAGAGAGGAGAGAGAGAGAGTGGTTGAGGAGAAAGAGGAAGTAAGGGAGAAGAGATAATGTGTGTGTAAGAGAGAGAGAGAGGAGAGAGAGAGAGAGAGAGTGGTTGAGGAGAAAGAGGAAGTAAGGGAGAAGAGATAATGTGTGTGTAAGAGAGAGAGAGAGGAGGAGAGAGAGAGAGAGAGAGAGTGGTTGAGGAGAAAGAGGAAGTAAGGGAGAAGAGATAATGTGTGTGTAAGAGAGAGAGAGGAGGAGAGAGGAGAGAGAGAGAGTGGTTGAGGAGAAAGAGGAAGTAAGGGAGAAGAGATAATGTGTGTGTAAGAGAGAGAGAGGAGGAGAGAGGAGAGAGAGAGAGTGGTTGAGGAGAAAGAGGAAGTAAGGGAGAAGAGATAATGTGTGTGTAAGAGAGAGAGAGAGGAGGAGAGAGGAGAGAGAGAGAGTGGTTGAGGAGAAAGAGGAAGTAAGGGAGAAGAGATAATGTGTGTAAGAGAGAGAGAGGAGGAGAGAGGAGAGAGAGAGAGTGGTTGAGGAGAAAGAGGAAGTAAGGGAGAAGAGATAATGTGTGTAAGAGAGAGAGAGGAGGAGAGAGGAGAGAGAGAGAGTGGTTGAGGAGAAAGAGGAAGTAAGGGAGAAGAGATAATGTGTGTGTAAGAGAGAGAGAGGAGGAGAGAGGAGAGAGAGAGAGTGGTTGAGGAGAAAGAGGAAGTAAGGGAGAAGAGATAATGTGTGTGTAAGAGAGAGAGAGGAGGAGAGAGGAGAGAGAGAGAGTGGTTGAGGAGAAAGAGGAAGTAAGGGAGAAGAGATAATGTGTGTAAGAGAGAGAGAGAAAAAAGGAGGGAGAGGGAAGGAGAGAGGAGCAGTCCTAGTTGAGGTATTGCTGCAGCAGCTGAACATTACAGCTGGAATTAAAAGCAGTCACCGTCACGCACAGACTAGCCCTGCTCTACTCACCTACACACACACACGAGGAGAGATGAGGTGTGCATGACCGAGACCACTCTGTTCTGTACCTGTACTCTGTTCTGTACCTGTACATTGTGTGTGTGTGTGTGTGTCATCGATCTACATGAACCTGATACAACAGAAACAACCGCTCAGCTCATCACGTCTGTCCAAGCACCTCTCACCTCG
The DNA here is from genome assembly GCF_018296145.1 of Oncorhynchus tshawytscha. Taxonomy (NCBI): domain Eukaryota; kingdom Metazoa; phylum Chordata; class Actinopteri; order Salmoniformes; family Salmonidae; genus Oncorhynchus; species Oncorhynchus tshawytscha. The sequence continues at coordinate 200,886 of NW_024609755.1, forward strand.
CCTCTGCCTGCCTGCCTGCCTGCCTGTCTGCCTGTCTGCCTTTTGAAAGGAGCCTTCAAAGGCCATTTGGCATGCAGCCTATAGCAGCCTATATTCCCTCACAGCCAGTGTTTAGGAGGTCTAACATAAACCTGCCTCACACATAGCTGAGTGCACTGTCAGACCAGTCAGAGTTGGCAACAAGACAAGCCCCAGGCATCAGGGACAATGCAGTGAATGGAAGGAGTATGAATGAGGTCTGTTATATGTAACATGAGAAGAGATGTTGGCTGAAGACTGAACACATTTCATCAGGTTAATATTCATATAATAGAGACAGGAAGACTGAGTTCATAATACCAGCCCACACACACACACACCACACACACACACACAGAGACAAACACCGCGCAAACACACACCACAGACACAGACAGACAAACACCAAGCAAATACAGACACACACACACAAACACACACACAGACAAACACAAACACACAAACACACCACGCAAACACAGACACACACACAATTACACACCATGCAAATACAGACACACCACGCAAATACACACACACACACACAAAGAAAACACTATACGCAGACACACACAAGATACACACAGACCATACACAGCTGTCACCTACAGAACAATCCAGTCAGGTAGGTCCCCTCACGTTTACTACCCGAGTGCCTTTAACATGTTCTTGATGTAGGTATGTACCATTGACCGCAGTTGGATTGACCCTCTGTTGGATGTGAAGATGTTAAATGGTGGTTGAATAATGGAGGATCTGTCTGGCTCCATCTTGGAGTCACCTAGTTAACCCTGACCGGGGCTCTAGGCTGCCCTTCTTCACAAGCAGCACCTGAGCACCTAAGTTGAAAAATGTAGGCGCACACAAATAAATGTAGGAGCACAATGAAAAATATTTGAGACATTAAAGCTAGAATCTTACATTTTCTAGGCGCACTGGTGCTCTTAAATATATATTTCAGGTCGCACAGTAAAATAAATAGGCGCAGATGTGAGTAAAATGCTTGTACTGTAGAGCCCTGCTGTGTGTGGGGGTGGCGTGCTCACAGGCATCCCAAATGTCAGTGATTCTTCCCATGACTAACTCAATCATGGCAGCATATCAGTGTACCACTACAGATAGGCTTTACATGAACTAAACCCTCTCCTTTCACACACATTATGGCAGGCGTCCCAAATGGCATCCTATTCCCTTTATAGTACACTACTTTAGACCAGAGACAAAAACTGTAGAAAACAACACTAGGGTGGGTGGGTAGGTGGGTAGGTGGGTAGGTGGGTTTGTGTGTGTGTGTGTGTGTATATATAAAATGTGGCGACGGACAACATGACAGGGAAGATTTTGATTTACTGGACCCATATGCATTGGGTGTATAACCCACTGGGCGTTCCCCCACGGTGCTCACAATGACACTGGGCGTTCCCCCACGGTGCTCACAATGACACTGGGCGTTCACCCACGGTGCTCACAATGACACTGGGCGTTCACCCACGGTGCTCACAATGACACTGGGCATTCACCCACGGTGCCCACAATGACACTGGGCATTCACCCACGGTGCCCACAATGACACTGGGCATTCACCCACGGTGCCCACAATGACACTGGGCATTCACCCACAGTGCCCACAATGACACTGGGCGTTCACCCACGGTGCCCACAATGACAGGAATCACAGATTATGGTAATTCATGCATCTAATTAATAGAACATGCAACTCATGTAATGAGGCAGCCAATAAAATGTCATTTTCAAACATTTGACAAAATGCAATTTGCAGGAAAACACCATTCTAAACAGAGCACCTGGGAAAACACCATTCTAAACAGAGCACCTGGGAAAACACCATTCTAAACAGAGCACCTGGGAAAACACCATTCTAAACAGAGCACCTGGGAAAACACCATTCTAAACAGAGCACCTGGGAAAACACCATTCTAAACAGAGCACCTGGGAAAACACCATTCTAAACAGAGCACCTGGGAAAACACCATTCTAAACAGAGCACCTGGGAAAACACCATTCTAAACAGAGCACCTGGGAAAACACCATTCTAAACAGAGCACCTGGGAAAACACCATTCTAAACAGAGCACCTGGGAAAACACCATTCTAAACAGAGCACCTGGGAAAACACCATTCTATGGGTTGCTAATATGATTACAATTGTGCCTTTGGTTTTTGGACAATGAAAGAAAGTTGATATGAAAACCAATAGAACAGGAGAGAAATGGCATAGTGGTGGGTCCAATAGGGAAGGAAATGGAAATTTGTAAACATGATATAATTACTCCGGTCTATACAGAAATAAATCAAATCACTCAAAATACATCCCCAGAAAGCGTGACTTAGCCACAGAGGAATCAAGGATCATTGGCTTCTTTAAAAAAATTGCTGTGGATTGTTTCACATCACAAACTAGTAGGCCCGCAATTTGGGCAGCGCGCTTGGCAACAGGCCCAGCAGATTACTGAGTCGCGGCTGTCAGCAACACACATCTAAAATAAGTGTGAAGATAATGTGTCAAGTGTAATGTTTTATGTTGAGACAAGAAGAAGGGGAGGGATGTGTGGTGAAGTTATAGGCCAGTCTCTCTCCAGAATGGCTCAGCCGACACCTGCAAATTCCTGCGCATTCATTGTTTCATTGTGTGAAATGTTTGCCCTTAGATATTTTTGATCAATTCCCCATTACATATGTCACCAGCAGTAAATGTTCCTTTAATCCCTGTCATTTGATTACATTAATTTATGTTAATGTATTTCTTAACTACAATAATTCACCATTCTCACAGTGAAAAGGTTGTTCCAGAATTCACAACCTGCTATACTTGTCAGTAACAGGTTTTGGTTTATTTCATAACCATCATACATTTTTTAATTGTTATTGGTTTGGAGTGTTCCATTTGAGCAATGAGCATGTGTCTAGTTTCTCTGTCCTGATAATGTTGAGGGGGAGCGGGTGTGCCTGGGCACACATAGAAGTACCTGGCCTGCTGAGGCTGGTGATCTCTCATTAGTTGACTTAATAAAAATGATAAACATTAAAAGTTACGATTAACAACACGACAATCATTGAGAAAGGAAAACGTTATTATTGAAATGAAACTGTTCCGTGAAAATGCGCATCTGAAAATCATAACTGGCGCAGAACAGTAGGAATGGTAGGATAAATTGTAGCTTGCACGAACTTCAAATTCACAAGCCGCCTATGAAGTCTTCATGAAATAATTGCCTCCTGTTTCCATGGTGGGATTTTGCCTATAGGCTACTTTGAAACAAGGTGAGACGTGCTTCATAATATGAAATACATCATTCTTGTTTCAAACAATGAAGTACATTTTCAAAATGCATAGTGCCTCCAGCTGACATTGTACAGTGGTGTGTGACGCGCTGACAGCCTGTTTCCTGCACTTGAATGGGAGGCGCACTTCAATTACCAGTTGAGAAATAAAAATAGTAGCTCTTTAAATCGTGCACCAAAAGTATTTTTAACACGTGATTGCAATTGTTGCGCAATGAATGGGCTTGTAAAAGCACTCGTTTTACTCCAGCAACAACCAGCTGAGGATTGTATTGTTGTATTGGATAAATAAGATACTTTTAGTGTATCTGGACAACCCTTCAAATTAGTGGATTTGGATATTTCAGCCACACCCGTCGAGCACACAGCCATGCAATCTCCATAGACAAGCATTGGCAGTAGAATGGTCCGCAACTGAAGAGCTCAGTGACCTTTAACAAGTCAGTTCGTCAAATTTCTGCCCTGCTAGAGCTGCCCCAGTCCACTGTAAGTGCTGTTATTGTGAAGTGGAAACATCTAGGAGCAACGGCTCAGCCGCAAAGTGTTAGGCTACACAAGCTCACAGAACAGGACGGCCAAGCATGTAAAAATCCTCTGTCCTAGGTTGCAAAAATCACTTCACTACCAAGTTACAAACTGCCTCTGGAGGCAACGTCAGCACGATAACTGTTAGTCTGGAGCTTCATGAAAAGGGTTTTGTTGGCCGAGCAGCCGCACACAAGTCTAAGATCACCATGTGCAATGCTAAGTGTTGCCTGGAGTGGTGTAAAGCTCACTGCCATTGGACTCTGGAGCAGTGGAAACGTGATCACGCTTCACCATCTCTTGTTACAGCATGACTACGCCCCCGCGCACAAAGCCAGGTCCATACAGAAATGGCTTGTCAAGATCGGTGAGGAGAAACTTGACTGGCCTGCAGAGCCCTGACCTCAACCCCATCGAACACCTTTGGGAGCCAGGTCTATCGCCCAACATCAGAGCCAGACTTCACTAATGCTCTTGTGGCTGAATGGAAGCAAGTCCCCTCAGCAATGTTCCAAAATCTAGTGGAAAGCCTTCCCAGAAGAGCAGAGGCTGTTATAGCAGCAAATGGGGGAACCAACTCCATATTAATACCCATGATTTTGGAATTAAATGTTCAACGAGGTGTCTACATACTTTTGGCCATGTAGTGTACATGATTACTAACGAAAATACACACAGGCCAAATCCATTATTAACCTATAGAGTGATAAACATGACAGCAAATGTATTATTTGGGCCGACAACAGTTTTATTTATCAGCTTTCATATAATAATTTTATGGCCAAAAGTCGCTATGCCACGGTGTGAGTGTGTGTTAAAGACAGGGCCCTGGGTGAGCCCTAAGGGTCTCAGTGTGAGTGGTACATCGTTAGACCTAGTGTGGGAGGTTTCTTCCCATGAAATGGACCCTGACATCTCTGAGGGCTACATAAACGGCCTATTGTGCACTACTTATTCCCTATATAGTGCATTACTTTTTCCCTATATAGGGCACTACTTTTTCCCTATATAGTGCACTACTTTTCCCCTATATAGTGCACTACTTTTCCCCTATATAGTGCACTACTTTTCCCCTATATAGTGCACTACTTTTCCCCTATATAGTGCACTACTTTTCCCCTATATAGTGCACTACTTTTAGTGCATGACCAGATCCCATGGGGCTCTGGTCAAAAGGAGTGCACTATATAGGGAATAGGGTGCCATTGTGGACACAAACAGACACTGAGCCACCAGCCCTCAGGGATGGAACACAATGGAACACAATAGTAGTCGTTAGGCCTATGCTTTCAGCTGTAGTAGTATAGGCCAATGCATTCATCATTTTGTGTAAGATGGAATTGTATTATTTTAAACAATACAAAACATACACTTACAAATGACATCACACAAAGATCAACTGCATCACACCTGCTCAGACCCATCACCCACCTGCATCACCTGCTCAGACCCACCTGCTCAGACCCACCTGCTCAGACCCACCTGCTCAGACCCACCTGCTCAGACCCACCTGCTCACACCCCCAATTCCAGCGTCTGTATCTCTCCACCACATGGCATCAAAATGCACCATTTTGTAAGGCCAATACATTTGTAAAGCAAATGTCTCATGTGGCTGTTATAAAGTCTTTATGAATGTGCCTACAACAAACTGTTACCATGTTTTCCATGTTATGCTAGCCTATGTCCCAAAGCAAGTAGCCTCTAGCTTAGGTTCCATTCCCATGGTTGTTTCACCACATACTATAAGCAGCTGGTTCAAAATCACTCCACTGTACGCTATTATGAATAGCATTTAGAAGTCTGAATATAAAGAACGCCCTGAGCACCAACCATGTGTGTGAGAGTGACGTGAAAGTGTGTAGTATTTTCCCTCTCGAGCAAGTTTCAAACAGAGGCCAACATTATGTACCACAAGCAGCTGCTGTGAGCAATGATGAGGTTCTCATATCTCTCAAAATACAATCAGGGGGAAACAGTTTGGAAAGCAAATGACTGTTGCTGTCAAGAGAAGACCGTGAAAAGACTCATGTTTTACAGTTATGAAAATTCTCAACTTGATTGAAAATTCACTGTTTATCATTGTTGGGTCAGTCAGTGCCACATCAAAGTTAGTTTTTAGACAATAATTTCCTCCTCCAGGTTAGATGTCATATTGTAGGTTATTTGGGTCTCCCCTTCTCGTAGGCCTGTTATATGGATGAGACAACGTTGTTTTTATTGATCTGATTTGTCAGTCAGCCGAGTATTCTACCCTGTAATTTTTGTCATATTAAAAAAGATGACCCTAATGTCTCCAGTAATATAAAGTTTAGTACAATTGCATGAAATGTGTTTATAAAAGGCAACATTTTTCCTGTGCAAAGAAAGAACGAATGTATCTGATACAGCCTAAAGCCCACTGAACGGTCTATTTTGTGAAAAGAGTTACATTATCAGCCTAAATTATGACTATCCAATCTACTCATCACATTAGGAATAATAGGCTTCTTTACAAAAGTCTGCAAATGTGATGCATGGAATGCTTTATCATTAGAGGAGAATTTTTTGGGGCTAAAATTTGCTTCCCAAACTTGAAACTCGTGTACCGCATATTGCACCGACCTCCGGGGCACGAACCTCCGCTCCCCTTCCTGCATTTCAACACATTTTTGCCATGGTGCAGAGAGAAACATTTGCAGTTTTATAATGCTATTCTACACATTTTGTCATGAGGCTTACAGAAAATATTGCCGTTTTAAAGCTAATTTCCTGGAGGCCCAAGATATCACCCATAGGACACAGTGAAACCGACCTAATAACAAACCCGGAGACTGTACCACTACAGGTACTGTAGCCTCCCCATATAACTACAGTATGTGATGTACTACAGTCTCTGACAGGGGTCTGGCACTTTGTGGCGCAGCAGCTTGTGAACAGCTTACCCTGACACTGCAGGGGTTACTGGTTCAAATCCTGCTTAGGCTGTTCCCTCTCGTCAGCTCTGAGATGCTACACAGTGTGTGTAGGCTAGTATCAGATAGACCTCACTGTTAGACTAGCTGTGTGTAGGTTAGTATCAGATAGACTTCACTGTTAAGCTAGCTGTGCGTAGGCTAGTATCAGATAGACTTCACTGTTAGACTAGCTGTGTGTAGGATAGTATCAGATAGACTTCACTGTTAAGCTAGCTGTGTGTAGGCTAGTATCAGATAGACTTCACTGTTAGACTAGCTGTGTGTAGGCTAGTATCAGATATACTTCACTGTTAAGCTAGCTGTGTGTAGGCTAGTATCAGATATACTTCACTGTTAAGCTAGCTGTGTGTAGGCTAGTATCAGATATACTTCACTGTTAAGCTAGCTGTGTGTAGGCTAGTATCAGATAGACTTCACTGTTAAGCTAGCTGTGTGTAGGTTAGTATCAGATAGACCTCACTGTTAGAGTAGCTGTGTGTAGGATAGTATCAGATAGACTTCACTGTTAGACTAGCTGTGTGTAGGCTAGTATCAGATAGACTTCACTGTTAGACTAGCTGTGTGTAGGCTAGTATCAGATAGACTTCACTGTTAGACTAGCTGTGTGTAGGCTAGTATCAGATATACTTCACTGTTAGACTAGCTGTGTGTAGGCTAGTATCAGATAGACTTCACTGTTAGACTAGCTGTGTGTAGGATAGTATCAGATAGACTTCACTGTTAGACTAGCTGTGTGTAGGCTAGTATCAGATAGACCTCACTGTTAGACTAGCTGTGTGTAGGCTAGTATCAGATAGACTTCACTGTTAGACTAGCTGTGTGTAGGCTAGTATCAGATATACTTCACTGTTAAGCTAGCTGTGTGTAGGCTAGTATCAGATATACTTCACTGTTAGACTAGCTGTGTGTAGGCTAGTATCAGATACTTCACTGTTAAGATAGCTGTGTGTAGGCTAGTATCAGATAGACCTCACTGTTAGACTAGCTGTGTGTAGGCTAGTATCAGATAGACTTCACTGTTAGACTAGCTGTGTGTAGGCTAGTATCAGATATACTTCACTGTTAAACTAGCTGTGTGTAGGATAGTATCAGATATACTTCACTGTTAAGCTAGCTGTGTGTAGGCTAGTATCAGATATACTTCACTGTTAAGCTAGCTGTGTGTAGGATAGTATCAGATAGACTAGCTGTGTGTAGGATAGTATCAGATAGACTTCACTGTTAAGCTAGCTGTGTGTAGGCTAGTATCAGATAGACCTCACTGTTAGACTAGCTGTGTGTAGGCTAGTATCAGATAGACTTCACTGTTAAGCTAGCTGTGTGTAGGCTAGTATCAGATAGACTTCACTGTTAAGCTAGCTGTGTGTAGGCTAGTATCAGATAGACCTCACTGTTAGACTAGCTGTGTGTAGGCTAGTATCAGATAGACTTCACTGTTAAGCTAGCTGTGTGTAGGCTAGTATAATGATAGACTTCACTGTTAAGCTAGCTGTGTGTAGGCTAGTATCAGATATACTTCACTGTTAAGCTAGCTGTGTGTAGGATAGTATCTGATATACTTCACTGTTAAGCTAGCTGTGTGTAGGCTAGTATCAGATAGACTTCACTGTTAGACTAGCTGTGTGTAGGCTAGTATCAGATAGACTTCACTGTTAAGCTAGCTGTGTGTAGGATAGTATCAGATATACTTCACTGTTAAGCTAGCTGTGTGTAGGCTAGTATCAGATAGACTTCACTGTTAGACTAGCTGTGTGTGAGAGCTAAGGCCAAAAGCCATTCAGGCTACTGTCAGCAGATGGTCAATTCTTACAGGTCATCATATCCATATAATAGGCCCACTTCTAATGGGATTTCTATGATCATATCATTATTGTACTTCAGATAGCCTGCTACTCTGTTACACAGTCATACAGAGAATAGTTCCATATGCTCACTCTCTCTCACTCACTCACTCACTCACTCACTCACAGAGGGATAGGCAATCTATTACACAAACACAGACACAGGCTACAAAAAGGAATTTCAAGACAGAGAACGCAATTATCACTCATGTATTAATCAATAGACCAAAGTAACTTCCCGCTCTGTCGGGCTGGCAGCAAACCAGGATAGTCAGACAGGACACTAACACACCTTTCAAACCAGGATAGTCAGACAGGACACTAATACACCTTTCAAACCAGGATAGTCAGACAGGACACTAATACACCTTTCAAACCAGGATAGTCAGACAGGACACTAATACACCTTTCAAACCAGGATAGTCAGACAGGACACTAATACACCTTTCAAACCAGGATAGTCAGACAGGACACTAATACACCTTTCAAACCAGGATAGTCAGACAGGACACTAATACACCTTTCAAACCAGGATAGTCAGACAGGACACTAATACACCTTTCAAACCAGGATAGTCAGACAGGACACTAATACACCTTTCAAACCAGGATAGTCAGACAGGACACAAATACACCTTTCAAACCAGGATAGTCAGACAGGACACTAATACACCTTTCAAACCAAGACGTTTTTCTGCTAACTTTAACATCCAGACAACTTTTTGTCTACTTTTCTTTATATGAAAGGTACTACAAGCAACAAAGCCTATGCTTTTATTTCCGCCAACCGACCTAGTCATGATTGAGGTAAAGTTCTGCCTACAGCTTAGTACTGTATATGCATCATGCTGAGGCACTAAGCTCTTGATGGTTGCTAGGCAGCGCCCTTTACTACTATAAATCCGGTAAAGGTGCCAATGGATACAGACTGTTCCATTGACCAGACTGGTGCACATTCAACAAATCTGATCTAACAAAGTGGATATTCCTCAAATTCTTCATGACTGATGTATTGTAATAGTCCCACAATGGATTACTTAAGTCCAAGTTGGATATATTGTTTAGGTTGAGTTTGATTGAGCTCCTGTCCTGCCAGTTGTAAACTCTGCGAGGCAGGTTACATTACATAGGCTAGCCCACCACATGCACTGTTTTCTTCATGGCAACTGGATGGATCCAGAAACAAGTACTGTGGGAATAAATAAATAAATATCACTGAATGATGAAATATTGGAATAAAGTAGGCCAATGCAATTGAAGGCATCAAATTGTTGCTTACTGACACTCCCACAGTCATCTAATTGTTCTAATACATTTGGTCAACTATTTCAGCACTGTTTCACGCTGCTTTGAAACAAGCGCGGGGACTTGATAAATCAATCAGTCATATTTTAATTTTCACTGAATCTCCGTTTGGATATTGGTTGGGCTACAATTAGGCTGTAGAAACGTTAGCTAAGTTGCAGTGAGTGCTGCTCATGATCATCTTGTCTAGCTGGCTCATTCATTATCACTGATCAGAACATTGTGACAGCATGTTATGTATCTTAAAATTCATCATCACTGATCAGAACATTGTGACAACATGTTATGTATCTTAAAATTCATCATCACTGATCAGAACATTGTGACAGCATGTTATGTGTCTTAAAATTCATCATCACTGATCAGAACATTGTGACAGCATGTTATGTGTCTTAAAATTCATCATCACTGATCAGAACATTGTGACAGCATGTTATGTGTCTTAAAATTAATCTTCACTGATCAGAACATTGTGACAGCATGTTATGTATCTTAACAAGTGGATGATTTTGCTCTTCACTTGACCCCAGACCAAAAGACTGGGTCTTAATCCATCAATGTGATTCTGTTTCACTGAATCTCTCTGTCTGTATACAGAATGGTTCATTCTCTGGCTGGGAAAACAAGTGGAGGTGGAACATCTTTGTTTCCTCGTCTATCACTGATCTGAAACATTTAGCATGCTATATTTAAGCAATAAGGCCTGAGGGGGCCAATATACCACAGCTAAGGACTGTTCTTATGCACAACGTAATGCGGAGTGCCTGGATACAACCCTTAGCCATGGTATATTGGCCTTATTCCACAAAGCCCCAACTTAATTAGAGCAGTAAAAAAATGTTTTTATGTTTTGTCATACCCGTGGTATACAGCTGTCAGCCAATCAGCTTTCAGGGCTCGAAGCACCCCGTTTATAATGTAACCTAGATCAACAGTAGGGCTAGTATTTAGCTCGATCCGGTATAGGCAACTCCAAAAGCCTGCAGAGGTTGTCAAATATGAACACGGACTCACATGAAAATAGGATTGCTATTATCAATATCATGACAAAGACCCTACGCCTGCTCCCTAACAAAGGAGTGATAGTAGGCTAAATATGAAACGCAGATGAAAACAGCTTGGGCTTTGTTTCAAAATATCACTTTTAAAAAAATGTATTCCATTATATTCTTACAATAAAATGTGTGTGTGTGTTGACGGATCAGGTTGGTGTGTCTGGTCTGTTTAATGAACGAAATAAGGAACCATTGATTTCATTTGGAGGGCTTGTTTGTAAGGGGATCCTATGAACATGGGGGGGGGGGGTATTTTTGAGGGTGACCAACATCAAATGAGAAAATGCACACTGACTAACTACTATATTTCCAAATGACTATCATATTATTCATATGGATAGTAGATTGATAGTAAATGCGATATGATGCACGCAGAATAACATGCAACCTCTGAAATGATGCCAACTAGCTGTTTACGTCACCGCCTGCACAGCTGATGCTAGCTTGACAGCCGCTCGAGCTAATGATACATGAAACACACAGACGCCAATATTAGCTAGTCTCGCTCACCACACACACACACCCACCCACACCAAGCCCTAGCCCCGGGATAGGTGTGGCGTTTCAATCATATCATTCAATGTATAGTTTGGATGCTGGAAAGAAAACTGCATTATTATCGATGTTACATGTAAGATTGCGTAAAAACATCAAAGGAATTCCCCTGTCGACCCTTGTAACACGCAGCATCATAAAGGTCATCTGACAGGCTTTCCGTCTTAGGACCAAAGCAAATAAACAGAACATTAGCTCTGGCTCTATATCCTCTGCGAACACCGTAGGATAACCTTGAACACCCACGGTTAGCTGGCTAATGCCGAACGTTAATGTCAGAGCGAATGAATGATGTGGTGGATTGGCAGCCTCACAGACCTGACTCAACGTTACCCGCGAATATATCCGTGCACTTCATGCAGACGACTCTGTGAATCTTGTTAGCGCTCTGTCTGTACATGGCTAGCTAAGATGCTATCTAGCGCTGGTTAGTTAGCAAGGATGCTATCGCTGACAGCTAGGTAGCTAATCATCGTCTCCCAAACAGCGTCAGATCAGTTCAATTCAATATCAAAATAAAACCTACGGTGAAAGGAATGTCGTTGACGCTCCCCACAGAATAGCAGCAGTCACCGGGGTTCACAGCTCCCGTTAGCACCTGGTGGAGATGCATTTTCCCCTTCTTTTAGCTTCAACAGATGCCTGGATATTTAATTATTTACGACAGCGACTCGTCCACCCTCTGTTTCTCCATCTAACTCGCCACTGCTGCTGGGAATTGCATCCGTCTGTAGTCGGTCTGCCAGCGGCTTGTTTTTTGTTTCTCCGAATGTCCGCTAAAACGCCGCGGAGGTGGAGGATAATCTTTAGTCGGTTTGAATCAAATAGCAGGTTGTGTACATGTATGTGAAATAGGCTGCCTTCGCTGTCAGTGTCCAAACACACAGCGTCTGGATTCTTACAGGCAGCGCTTCGCTGAAGGAAGAATATCTGCAGCGAACATGACATGCGCGTTCACGGCGATCCGAAGGCACGACTGCATACCATAGACATATCATGTCTAGATTGTGAACGAGACTAGCGTATGTAGTTATCATTTCTAATTGTCGCCATATTTAATCTTATTAAATGACCCTGTCTGTAAATATGTTACAATGTCTGGCAAATATTTCATGGCAAATGTCCCCATTCGGTCAGAGACAATATACCCGCTCTAGTTTATAATTGCTATGTTGATGACGCTCCAGGTTTGGGGATCACGCACCAGTGTGACGAATACGCAGGCGTTCATTGATCTTCCAGAGATACGTGGGGTTTGGGAAAAATGCTTCGATATCGATGATGTGCTGTCAATCAGTATAAGAGCTGGTCGAAACAGTTGGTCGAAACAGAGTCAATTATTAACAGTGTTAAAACAATTCCAACAGCCGCTGTCATATCTTGCTTTGTGTCTCTGGCATAACAGCGGGTGGTTAGGGAATCCCAACCCCCTACAAGGGAAGGCTTTTGGTGCATTCTGGAGAATATGACATGACTGCACATTAGTGTTTGCAAAGGTCCATTGCAAGTACACTGAACAAAAATATAAACGCCACATTCAACAATTTCAAAGATTTTACACTTCCTATAAGGACATCAGTCAATTGAAATAAATAAATGAGGCCCTAATTATGGATTTCACATGACTGGGAATACAGATATGCATCTGTTAGTCACAGATCCCTTAAAAAAAGTAGGGATGTGGATCCGAAACGATCAGATTGTGTGACCCCATTTGCCTCATGCAGCAAGACACATCTCCTTCTCATAGAGTTGATCAGGCCGTTGATTGTGGCCTGTGGAATGTTGTCCCACTCCTCTTCATTGGCTGTGCATGCTGTCGTACACATCGAATTCAGAGCCTCCCAAACATGCTCAATTTGCCCGCTACAGTTGAAACCGGGATTCATCCGTGAAGAGCACACTTCTCCAGCGTGCCAGTGGCCATTGAAGGTGAGCATTTGCCCATTGAAGTCGGTTACGATGCTGAACTGCAGTCATGTCAAGACTCTGGTGAGGATGACAAGCTCGCAGATGAGCTTCCCTGATACAATGTCTGACAGTTTGTTCAGAAATTCTTCGGTTGTGCAAACCCACAGTTTCATCAGCTGTCCAGGTGGCTGGTCTCAGACGATCCCGCAGGTGAAGATGCTGGATGTGGAGGTCCAGGGCTGATGTGGTTACATGTGGTCTGCGGTTGTGAGGCTGGTTAGATGTACTGCAAGATTCCCAAATATGATGTTGGATGCAGTTTATGGTAGAGAAATTAGCATTACATTGTCTGACAACAGCTCTGGTGGACATTTCTGCATTCAGCATGCCAATTGCACGCTCCCTCAACTTATTACATCTATAGCATTGTGTTGTGTGACACAACTGCACATTTTAGAGTGTCCTTTTATTGTACCCAGCACAAGGTGCACCTATGTAATGCGCATGCTTTTTAATCAGCTTCTTGACATGCCACCCCTGTCAGGTGGATGGATTATCTTGGTAAAGGAGAAATACTCACTAACAGGTATGTAAACAAATATGTTCACAACATTTGAGAGAAATAAGCTTTTTGTGCATATACAACATTCCTGGGATATTTTATTTCAGTTCATGGAACATGAGACCAGCACTTTACATGTTGCATTTCTATTTTTTTGTTCAGTATAGTAAGATGCTTTTTAAAATTAAATACCTTCCCTAGATTGTCTTTCTATATTGTCTTTTTGGGTGTGGTAATGAAGCACTGGGAAGCAACTATATTCCATGTGCAGAGCTCCCATTTTTTTATCTAGATGTAAATATTTAGAATATGTGATGACAATGATTTCATCATGCATAAATAGCCTAGAGTAGACAAGTAGGTCTACATCATAGAACGAGCTGTATATCTATGTAATCTATGGATCTGCATTGAACTTGATCGATGTTGTGACATTTCTTCTGTGCTGCTACAGATGTGTAGCTAATACACTAGCAGTATTCACACAACAAGAATGTGATTCTGTTTCTATGGTGGTATTACTGTAGCTATGTGATACATAAAGGATATTGTTCCTTCAGATCAGGCAGAGGAGGCTTAGTGAGTCAGACAGTCAGGCCTGCAGTCAGAGGGCTGAATCTCAATACTCTGATGCAGCTTCCACTCGTGTTCTTCTCTCCTCAAATATAAATGACCTTCATCTACACTGTGATAAAGAACTCAGAGCTGAATACAAATGTGGGATGTTTATTTGATCACCCTGTTGCAGGAAAACTTTCCTGCAATGCAAAATGAAGATCCTTCATCTGTAGGTGAAAGCTAATTCATCCGTCGTGGTGCTTTCCTTCTGCCTGTTTTTCTTCTTCTTCAGATTTGTGGATAAGACGAAGAGGAGACGACGACAGGAAGCCGCTAACACACAGGGCCAGCTAGCAGCAGGGACACACTTGACAACAAACAGGGCAGTGTGTGTGTGTGTGTGTGTGTGTGTGTGTGTGTGTGTGTGTGTGTGTGTGTGTGTGTGTGTGTGTGTGTGTGTGTGTGTGTGTGTGTGTGTGTGGCTGATGACACAGTATTGCTTTTGTCGTGAGAGAGCATGACACACACACACACATATGTTTACACACACACACAAACATGTTCACCCACACACACACACACACACACACACACACACACACACACACAGAAGTAAACACTACCAAAATCGATGGCATTACTTACTGTACACATCATGTGCAGTGAATCTTCCATAGGACCCGGACTGATGTGTTACTATTCTAAGTGTAGGACTCCTTACTGTCTAGAAGTTATCCCTATATTTTGAATTACCATCCTAATGTCAGCTGTACATGACTTTCAAAATCCTAACATGGCTTAACGTTAAACAACCGTCTTTCCTGTGGTTTGTTGTCTTGCCAACAAACTGGAGCACACACTAACACAATGTGACGCAGACGGGGTCAAACCCTACAAGATTCCTTACTTGGTGATTATTCTCCATATCATATCCTGTTATGATACCCTCAGGCTCTAAGAATATCTGTTTGCAGACGGCCTCTTGGACACAGCATCAGCCAGAGGACAACTCTCACTAATTACAACACACACACACACACACACACACACCAACCTCTCCAAGAGTCTCAATAGTTCAACGTATAATCCTTACATCTGCACCTCCTTGCTTTATTATCTGGCCTGTGTTTTCAGATTGGTGTAGATAAATGAGAGGAGGCGACAAGGGAACCGCTTCAGATTATTGAGACACAGTCCTTGGCTTCATCACAGACAGAGTACATCTGGCCAAAAGTGATGGCATTGCTGCTTCCTATAGGCGGTTCTCTGAGAGATACCAGGGCTGGAGAGAGACAGGGCTACTCTCTGAGAGATACCAGGGCTGGGAGATCACCTGCATTAGGACACACTCCGAGCGCGAGTTCCAAACCAACTCTTCACTCCTACCCGTATGTCCTTGTTAACTTCCATCTGCAGATCTGAGAGGGACGAATGGGTATAAACAATATGGTGGAAAGTCAACACTCCCCAACAGAGCTGAATGGAGCCTGGGGACTATAGTATCTATCCACTCAGAACCAAAAGGAGAAGTGATGATGCAGCTTCCCTGAATGGAAGTGTTCTATGTCCGTAGACAAGAGGTCCTGACCTTTATGACACAGGAGATAGTGTGCTTAACAGCAGAGCCACTGGTTCAAGTCCAGCTGTGACTTTATTCTCTTCAGCTCTACAATTGGCATCGAGGACCTAACGATAGGTAGTGTGAGATTGGTTTGGGATCAGACAGAGAAAGTGCATTCAACCAATCCACTCCAATGTGTGTGTGTGTGTCAATCCTCCTTCCCTGTGAGCAGATGTGGAGAGCAGGCCAGCCGGCGGCTCCAAGTCATGTGACCAGCCAGCGTGCCCCAGTTAGGAAGTGCAGGAGGCTCTCCGATATGATATGGTTTATTTCACTTTTGTATATTATCTACTTCAATTGCTTTGGCGATTATATATTTCCCATGCCAATAAAGCCCTTAAATTGAAATTGAGAGAGCGAGACAGAAAGAGAGCGAGACAGAGGGAGAGCAAGAGAGAGAGAGATTGGTACAGAGAGCACGTGATGTGTCCATGTTTATGAACTCCTTCCAGTCAGACAGTCAGGACTATACATACTTCCCATCATGACTCTGCACATTCACCAACACACTACGATATACTACTATGTATTATATTACACAATTATATACAGTATACACCAATATATACACTAATAATAATGATATGAAAATACATTTGACATCATAGAGTTTTAACATTTTATATAGAACATTCCTATTGTTCTACGTTGAGCAGGGTGACAGGCTCTGTAGGCCCACACATGGTGGTTGTTCTATCATAGGTCAGTCAGTGGGGCTTCAGTTGATAGACCCTTTTATGATTCATCATTTAGTCTCTGTTCATCACTCCTCTGCTCTCTGTGCATGTGTCATTCCACTCACACACTTACACGCACACGCACGCACGTACACACACAGACACACACACTCTCTTTCTCTCTGCTCCTATTTAGCTTACAGTCATGTATACTCACACAGGTCTGTTTGTCTGCAGAGAATCTGGAAGATTGTTGACAGTCCTGTTAAATCAGCAGGACTGTCAGGTCAGATAAAGAACAGCAATAATACTGTTCAGTGATGTGTGTATGAGTGTGTGTGGGTGCTCCCTGCAAAGCTGTTACAGGATAACCAGTTTTTCATTTCTAAATCACAGCACATCACAAGCGGCTGGAGAGAGAAAATTCCTGAAGTGTCATTTAAGTGGTGGGATCAAGGGCCTGACACACACACACACACCGACCCCTCCCTTAGCACCTCATACCGGTGCCTTCTCAACAGGTTACTGGGTTGCGATGATTGTTTGTGTGTGTGTTGTGTGCATATGTGTGTGTGAGTGAAATGCCTTACTGAGTCAGTGCTCAACACTGTATGCTAGTGCTGCCTGCTGGTCAGTAGAAGACACAGCTGTCTTTATCAGTAAAGTCAACTGTGTGGACTGAAGCTTTGTGAGAAATGTCTAAAATGTAATAATATATATTTCAATACATAAATATGAAGTAATTTATAATAAGCAATCTGATTGTCAATTTAAATGTTTTCTTAAAACTATCTAAAATCACACATTTTCGAAAATGATTCAGCGTCTGGCCACTAGATGGGGGCATTGTGCTACAATAGGTCTATCCAGCAGTTGATCAGTTTTCAGAATGTAGTTTGGTCTCTTTAGCGGTAATACTGAAACTAAAAGTAAAAGTTACAACACACGCCATTTTAGAGGACACACAGTCCGATACTCCTGTTCCAATTGTTTGCAAAGATTGGTAAGTCAGACATTTCATGTTTTCTTCATATTTTAAAGTGTTATAGAAACACGTATTATCATTACTTTATTCCATGACACAGTGTGCTGTATGTAACCACTGTGTTAGACGTACGGTGTTGGCCTATGTTATGTAACCTGTTCCATATTTGATTGTTCTGATAAAGTTCTGGTGAAAAATACCACTGAAATGTTGAATTTGTTTACCTAAAATACTGTATAAAGTGACTATGAATGACACAGTACATTTTGGCTGTATTCTGTAGTTTTCAGGAGAGTAAGGGGGTTTCAGTATTGGTCTCTCACTAGGCTTGAATTGTATGAGGAAACATATTTCTAAGGTGGTTACATGTAACACCACTTACAAATATCTCTAAATGGCAATGATATATCTGTAGAAGTAAAGAAATGCAAATATATAGAATTCTTGAAATGTTGTATTTATTTTTTACATTAAGCAACCATCCAGCTTCCGCATATAGGCTCTTCCTGTTTCACAATTGGTTGTCTTTTTCAGAGGTTGAAAACATGAACACGGGGCCTAGTTCACATCGCTACAGATGATTTAGGCAGGGTTCCTCTTTAAACTAACTACACTTATAAAGGCTTTATATAACATACATGAAGTATTTAAGCATTACATAGATGATTCACAAGTCATCTATGAGCTTATGTCAAACTCTATAAAGGGTGAAATAATAATAGGGTTCGTTACCAAACGTGACATAACATTTTGTCGATAGAATGCAACTGTACTTTATAAAGGGTGACATAATGCATGATTACTAAGATACAATGCTGTATGAAACTACATATAGATACTTATATTGTACTGTACAGTCATGGCAAAAAGTTGTGAGAATGACACAAATATTCATTTTCACAATGTCTGCTGCCTCAGTTTTGCAATTAATTGCAAAGTCCCTCTTTGCCATGCAAATGAACTGAATCCCCCCAAAACATTTCCACTGCATTTTAGCCCTGCCACAAAAGCACCAGCTGACATCATGTCAGTGATTCTCTCATTAACACAGGTGTGAGTGTTGACGAGGTCAAGGCTGGAGATCACTCTGTCATGCTGATTGAGTTCGAATAACAGACTGGAAGTTTCAAAAGGGGGGTGGTGCTTGGAATCATTGTTCTTCCTCTGTCAACCATGGTTACCTGCAAGGAAACACGTGCCGTCATCATTGCTTTGCACAAAAGGGCTTCACAGGCAAGGATATTGCTGCCAGTAAGATTGCACGTAAATCAACTATTTATCGGATCATCAAGAACTTCAAGGAGAGCTGTTCAATTGTTGTGAAGAAGGCTTCAGGGCACCCAAGAATGTCCAGCAAGCGCCAGGACCGTCTCCTAATGTTGATTCAGCTGCGGGATCGGGGCACCACCAGTACAGAGCTTGCTCAGGAATGGCAGCAGGCAGGTGTGAGTGCATCTGCACGCACAGTGAGGCGAAGACTTTTGGAGGATGGCCTGGTGCCAAGAAGGGCAGCATAGAAGCCACTTCTCTCCAGGAAAAACATCAGGGACACACTGATATTCTGCTAAAGGTACAGTGATTGGACTGCTGAGGACTGGGGTAAAGTCATTTTCTCTCATGAATCCCCTTTCCGATTGTTTGGGGCATCCGGAATAAAGCTTGTCCGGAGAAGACAAGGAGAGCGCTACCATCAGTCCTGTGTCATGCCAACAGTAAAGCATACTGAGACCATTCATGTGTGGGGTTGCTTCTCAGCCAAGGAAGTGGGCTTACTCACAATTTTGCCTAAGAACACAGCCATGAATAAAGAATGGTACCAACACATCCTCCGAGAGCAACTTCTCCCAACCATCCAGGAACAGTTTGGTGATGAACAATGCCTTTTCCAGCATGATGGAGCACCTTGCCATAAGGCAAAAGTGATAACTAAGTGGCTTGGGGAACAAAATATCGATATTTTGTGTCCATGGCCAGGAAACTGCCCAGACCTTAATCCCATTGAGAACTTGTGGTCAATCCTCAAGAGGTGGGTGGACAAACAAAAACCCACAAATTCTGACAAACTCCAAGCATTGATTATGCAAGAATGGGCTGCCATCAGTCAGGATGTGGTCCAGAATTTAATTGACAGCGTGCCAGGGCAGATTGCAAAGGTCTTGAAAAAGAAGGGTCAACACTGCAAATATTGACTCTTTGCATCAACTTCATGTGTCAGGGTTTACTAGGAGTGGTGGGTAGGAGTCAGGCGCAGCAAGCAGAGGGTTCGGTGAAATGTAATGATTTATTCTCCAGCACAAACGGTCACGCCAAATACAGGGCGCATAACACAACCAACAGAGTAACAAAATAATCCCGCACAAACCTAAGCGGGCCTAACAGGTTTAAGTAGACAAAAATCAAGAAACACAAAAAGGAACAGGTGCAACTAATAAGACTAAACTAACAGAAAAGGAAAAAGGGATCGGTGGCGGCTAGCAGACCGGCGACGACGACCGAACAGGCAGGGGAGTCGTGACATCATGTAATTGTCAATAAAAGCCTTTGACACTTATGAAATGCTTGTAATTATACTTCACTATTACATAGTAACATCTGACAAAAATATCTGAAGACACGGAAGCAGGAAACTTTGTGAAAATTAAAACGTGTGTCATTCTCAAAACGTTTGGCCACGACTGTATATATAGACATAACTGTGTATGTTTACTGGCTAGGTTTTCTGAGTGAGATCTGTCTGAGCAGTCCAGAGTCTAAATCAGACATTAGACTGTATGGAGCCTGAGGGAGACCCTGGAGTCATGAGTAGCAGGTGAGTCAGAGAGAGGGGGAGTCTGATGTGGAAGGTGATCAGAATGGCTGTGTTTTTATTGCCGTTTACCTTGCCTTCTAAGTGGTTGAGTGGACCTTATCACATGCCAGGAAAATGTCGGGTTCCTCTGGTTGAGTGGACCTTATCACATGCCAGGAAAATGCCCCCTACACCATAACAGAGCCGCCATAACCCTCATTTACTCAAGTGTTTCCATTATTTTGGCAGTTTACTGTATTTCACTGTTGATGAATGTGTTTAGTTTCATCTGCTTTCACTTTAAGACAACACAGAAGATGATGTGATGATATCACTACAGATAACTATAATTTGTATGAATTGCAGAGCCAAGCGGGAGAGAATGGAGTCTCCTGCTCCCAGCTGTCTCTCTAGGAATAGTGCCAGGTCAATGGAGCAACCATATGGTTTTAAAAGAGAACCTTTGACCCCTGAATTGAGGTGAGTGTTGAAATTAGTAGCTTAAAAAAAACAAAAAAACACTCTCTCTCTCTCTTTCTCTCTCTTTCTCAGTGCCAGTCTGCTGACTGAGGATCCGTTCAGATGTTCTGTGTGTTCAGAGGTGCTGAGGGACCCGGTCTCCATTCCCTGTGGACACAGTTACTGCAGGCAGTGCATCAGCACATACTGGGTCCAGCCCGGCCCTGCAGGAGACTATGTGTGTCTCCAGTGCAGTAAGAGATCCAGAGACCGGCCAGTGCTCTGCACTAACACAGCCTTGGCCAGGTTGCTCCAGAGGCTCCAGCAGGCAGGCTTCAGTCCTGCCCTCCCTGCTCTGGGCTATGCTGGGCCTGGGGACGTGGCCTGTGATATCTGCTCTGGACAGAAGCTCAGAGCGGTGAAGTCCTGTCTGACCTGCACTGTCTCCTACTGTGAGAGCCACGTCAGGCAGCACTACACTGTCCCAGCACTGCAGAGACACACCCTGGCTGATGTCACTGGAGACGGGGGACACAAAGGTCACCAAGGCAACACTGGACAGACAGAGAGGATCAAAGAGGTGCTGTCATTAACAATACACTCTGTGAAATAACTAAAAACACTTATCTACAAGCACTTATAACACTATTAGAATGAGATGAACTGAACTGTGAATGTATTATATTACCTGAAGTGTGTGTTTCATGTTTTCTCTTCAGGAGGAGACTATAGAGACTGAGGAGGAGGAGAGGGAAGGTGTCTCTAAAAAGATGACAGAAGTTCAAGAGGAGGAAGAAGATTCTGATGAGGGACTTTCTGATCTGAAGAAGAACCCTAAAACTAAAACTCTTGTCTCTGAAGTGAAGAACATCTCTAAGTTCTGCTCAGACTTGCAGCAGGAGAACTCTAATCTTAAACATGTTGTTCGTGAACTCAGTAAAAAGAATGCTGTGTTAAAACAAGAGGCAACATTTGAGAAAGAACTGGTGGACATCAGAACTGCTGCTTTGAATAAGATCACAGCTACTCTCATCTCAGACCCACAGCAACAGAGAGAGACTGAGTATGTGAGAAGAAACCTGAAGAATATGACCATGGACTATGGTTAGTATGACAATAATGACTCCTTCAAGTGACAGTCTAGATTTTTTAAAGGTAGTAGCAGGTTATTAGATAGTATTGTTAACAGGGTCTTAACACTCATGGTGTTATGAATGGTTTCATAATGATTTATAAATGTCTTAACCCCATTCAAGTAAAGTGTTACCTTTTATATTTTAGATCTTGAAACAATCAGAAAATAATTTTGACAGTTAGACTCAACAGTCCTGTATGTTACTCTTCAGTTAGACTCAACAGTCCTGTATGTTACTCTTCAGTTAGACTCAACAGTCCTGTATGTTACTCTTCAGTTAGACTCAACAGTCCTGTGTGTTACTCTTCAGTTAGACTCAACAGTCCTGTATGTTACTCTTCAGTTAGACTCAACAGTCCTGTATGTTACTCTTCAGTTAGACTCAACAGTCCTGTGTGTTACTCTTCAGTTAGACTCAGCAGTCCTGTATGTTACTCTTCAGTTAGACTCAACAGTCCTGTATGTTACTCTTCAGTTAGACTCAACAGTCCTGTATGTTACTCTTCAGTTAGACTCAGCAGTCCTGTATGTTACTCTTCAGTTAGACTCAGCAGTCCTGTATGTTACTCTTCAGTTAGACTCAACAGTCCTGTATGTTACTCTTCAGTTAGACTCAACAGTCCTGTATGTTACTCTTCAGTTAGACTCAGCAGTCCTGTATGTTACTCTTCAGTTAGACTCAACAGTCCTGTATCTTACTCTTCAGTTAGACTCAGCAGTCCTGTATGTTACTCTTCAGTTAGACTCAACAGTCCTGTATGTTACTCTTCAGTTAGACTCAGCAGTCCTGTATGTTACTCTTCAGT
Source organism: Oncorhynchus tshawytscha (assembly GCF_018296145.1). Lineage (NCBI taxonomy): Eukaryota > Metazoa > Chordata > Actinopteri > Salmoniformes > Salmonidae > Oncorhynchus > Oncorhynchus tshawytscha. The sequence continues at coordinate 223,944 of NW_024609755.1, forward strand.
TAGACTCAACAGTCCTGTATGTTACTCTTCAGTTAGACTCAACAGTCCTGTATGTTACTCTTCAGTTAGACTCAACAGTCCTGTATGTTACTCTTCAGTTAGACTCAGCAGTCCTGTATGTTACTCTTCAGTTAGACTCAGCAGTCCTGTATGTTACTCTTCAGTTAGACTCAGCAGTCCTGTATCTTACTCTTCAGTTAGACTCAACAGTCCTGTATGTTACTCTTCAGTTAGACTCAACAGTCCTGTATGTTACTCTTCAGTTAGACTCAACAGTCCTGTGTGTTACTCTTCAGTTAGACTCAACAGTCCTGTCAACAGTCCTGTTACTCTTCAGTTAGACTCAACAGTCCTGTGTGTTACTCTTCAGTTAGACTCAACAGTCCTGTATGTTACTCTTCAGTTAGACTCAACAGTCCTGTATGTTACTCTTCAGTTAGACTCAACAGTCCTGTATGTTACTCTTCAGTTAGACTCAACAGTCCTGTATGTTACTCTTCAGTTAGACTCAACAGTCCTGTATGTTACTCTTCAGTTAGACTCAACAGTCCTGTATGTTACTCTTCAGTTAGACTCAACAGTCCTGTATCTTACTCTTCAGTTAGACTCAACAGTCCTGTGTGTTACTCTTCAGTTAGACTCAGCAGTCCTGTATGTTACTCTTCAGTTAGACTCAGCAGTCCTGTGTGTTACTCTTCAGTTAGACTCAACAGTCCTGTATGTTACTCTTCAGTTAGACTCAACAGTCCTGTGTGTTACTCTTCAGTTAGACTCAACAGTCCTGTGTGTTATTCTTCAGTTAGACTCAACAGTCCTGTATGTTACTCTTCAGTTAGACTCAACAGTCCTGTATGTTACTCTTCAGTTAGACTCAACAGTCCTGTATGTTACTCTTCAGTTAGACTCAACAGTCCTGTATGTTACTCTTCAGTTAGACTCAACAGTCCTGTATGTTACTCTTCAGTTAGACTCAACAGTCCTGTATGTTACTCTTCAGTTAGACTCAACAGTCCTGTATGTTACTCTTCAGTTAGACTCAACAGTCCTGTATGTTACTCTTCAGTTAGACTCAACAGTCCTGTATGTTACTCTTCAGTTAGACTCAACAGTCCTGTATGTTACTCTTCAGTTAGACTCAACAGTCCTGTATGTTACTCTTCAGTTAGACTCAACAGTCCTGTGTGTTACTCTTCAGTTAGACTCAACAGTCCTGTATGTTACTCTTCAGTTAGACTCAACAGTCCTGTATGTTACTCTTCAGTTAGACTCAACAGTCCTGTGTGTTACTCTTCAGTTAGACTCAACAGTCCTCTTCAGTTAGACTCAACAGTCCTGTATGTTACTCTTCAGTTAGACTCAACAGTCCTGTATCTTACTCTTCAGTTAGACTCAACAGTCCTGTATGTTACTCTTCAGTTAGACTCAACAGTCCTGTATGTTACTCTTCAGTTAGACTCAACAGTCCTGTGTGTTACTCTTCAGTTAGACTCAACAGTCCTGTGTGTTACTCTTCAGTTAGACTCAACAGTCCTGTGTGTTACTCTTCAGTTAGACTCAACAGTCCTGTATGTTACTCTTCAGTTAGACTCAACAGTCCTGTGTGTTACTCTTCAGTTAGACTCAACAGTCCTGTATGTTACTCTTCAGTTAGACTCAACAGTCCTGTATGTTACTCTTCAGTTAGACTCAACAGTCCTGTATGTTACTCTTCAGTTAGACTCAGCAGTCCTGTATGTTACTCTTCAGTTAGACTCAACAGTCCTGTATGTTACTCTTCAGTTAGACTCAACAGTCCTGTATGTTAACTCCATCTCGGGTGCCTAATGAATACACTATTACAATAGTTTAGATGTCAGACCATTCACAAAATTGCCATATGTCAGAGAATAATGTATTATACAGTAAAATGCGTTTTCCCAGATTTATGTTCTATCTCCACTGATATTTTCTAATTCTAATAAAGAGTGTGTTTCTCTCCACAGTGGATGTGACTCTTGATCCTGATACAGCACATCCCAAACTCATCCTGTCTGACGACAGGAAACAAGTTAGATGTGGAGATGTATGGCAGGATCTCCCTGACAACCCAGAGAGGTTTGATATCTCTGTCTGTGTCGTGGGAAAGGAGAGTTTCTCCTCAGGGAGATTCTACTATGAGGTGCAGGTGAAGGGGAAGACTGGCTGGTGTTTAGGAGTGGCCACGAAGTCCATCAACCTGAAGGGGACGATTTACCTGAATCCTGAGGATGGATACTGGACTGTGATGCTGAGGAATGGACAGTACTGGGCTGGCGCTGTCCCCACTGTCCCCATCTTCCTTAGAGAGGAGGTCCAGAAGGTGGGGGTGTTTGTGGATTATGAGGAAGGTCGGGTCTCCTTCTATAATGTGGAGGCCAGGTCTCATATCCACTCTTTTACTGGCTGTACCTTCACTGAGAAACTCTATCCATTCTTCAGCCCTGGTAATAATTACACTGGTCAAAACTCAACCCCACTGGTCATCACTCCTGTAGATGTCACTGACTGACTGGTTTATACCAAACATAGAAATACTGTTAACATAACTGATAATGTAATAGTGACCAAATAATGTAATAATTCATTGTAATGTAAAACATATTATATAAATCAGCAGATAATGTTTTAACTTTTTACATTTATAATACAATAACTTTTCCTGATAATGTAATCATTCAATTACAGTTATTAATGCAGGACTAAGTTATTTTGTGGATAAGGTTAAATAAATGAAGTGTTAACATAGTAAATCCCAGTTTGCCAGTGCTGGTCATCTTCCTCATAATGTAATCCAATAAGACCTACTTGTCCATCTATCTCTGTGGACCATATCCTCTTAGTGGACGAGATCCACACTCTTCTTCCTGATATAACATGACATTAGGAAGAATGAAAACAAACAGTCCGATAAATACAACAGGAAGCCCAGGTCTGTATGAACTGTCATATGGTCACTATCCCCTGAAGTTACATTATTACATGACTTACTACAATCATTCAATACTGTCCTGCATGATTATGTTTCTTACTATATTTTAGTTGAATACTTTTTTGGGGCTGTTGAACTAGAAGGAGAGCTTGCAAGGAATCATTTCATTGCACTCTGTACACTATGCTGTATCCTGTGCATATGACAGTAAACGTTGATTTGAATGGAGCAGTCAGTACAGCATCAGTAACGTACAGGTAACTGCCAAAATGAAAGAATCACCAACATAAAGTGATTTAGTAGGGCCTTGTGCCACCACGAGCCAGAACAGCTTCAATGCATCTTGGCATAGATTCTAAGTGTCTGAAACTCTACTGGAGGGATGTGACATCATTCTTCCACAAGAAATTCCATCATTTTATGTTTTATTGGTGGTGATGAGAAACGCTGTCTCAGGTGCTGCTCCAGAATCTCTCATTAGTGTTCAATTGTGTTGAGATCTGGTGACTGAGACGGCCATGGCATCTGGTTTACATCATTTTCATGCTCACCAAACCATTCAGTGACCAAACCATTCAGTGACCACTCGTGCTCTGTGGATGGGGGCATTGTCATCCTATGGGTCATAGCCATGGTAGCCAAAATAATGTCCCGCCCAGCATTTTTATACATGACCCTAAGCATGATGGGCTGTTAATTGCTTAATTAACGCAGGAACCTCACCTGTGTGGACGTACAGTACCTGCTTTCAATATTCTTTGTATCCCACATTTACTCAGTTGTTTCCATTATTTTGTCAGTTACCTGCAGTGCTTGACTTGTGCAGGAGTTCACCTGAGCTGAGTACCGGCACCTCAAATGTTCTACTTGAGCTCCTGTACCTCTTATAGAATATTAGCTCCAAAGTATTGTGGAGTTCCTGGACCTAAATATAAACAGTACCGGCACCTATTTCAGTCCAAGTCAAGGTTTTCTATGTCAATGTACAGCCACAAGATGGTGGTGTTTCCCTACAGTCCATTAAGTGCAATAATGTGCTTAATGCTTACCGGAGCAACATTGTAGTAATGTTATTATGTAGCTTTGAGAATGCAGATGAGGATAACATTTCACATCCTCAAGTCAGCCTTCAATTAAAACCCTTATTGGAAGAGTGTTTTTCAAGCAAGATTTAAGCGATTGCCATTTGGTTTCTGCACACACACACACCTAGAACCAGTTGGGTTCATGCTGGACTTAGCAGGCTGGGCTGTTAGCATCATTGATTAGCCACCTAGAGTTTTCTTATCTTAGAATCATCACAGTGCATCGATCTCCAGCCTCCAGAGAGAGATCAGACTTCACTCAGATAGACACTGTTAATGTGACTGAGGAACGACTGAGTAGAGGTGGATGGAAGCTGATGGGAGGGTTACCTACTCAACCACCACATTCATAGTGTGCTGTCTAAAGGAGGATGTATTATATTGGAGAGAGAGGTCTGGTTTTGATGTTGATATTTACACTTGTAAACTGAATATGCCTTTCCTAATAAAGTTGTTTTGAATTTAATTGACTCTCATCTCAGAGGAGTCCTTCTATCTGCCTCTACCTGCCCTTTCTCTCCCTCCTCTCTCCTGCTTCCTCTCTCCACCCTCTCTTCTTCTCCTTACTCTATACCTTCCTTCTCTCAGCCTATCCCCTCTCTTCCCTCCCTCCTATCTCTAAAGGCACTGTCGCTGATAGAGTGGGTGTCTGTTTAGCCTAGTGATGACTCAGACTCAGTGCCCTCTATGGGAAAGCCGGTGTTGTTAACACAACTGTAGAGAGACATGAGAAAGTCACTGTTGTTAACACAACTGTAGAGAGACATGAGAAAGTCACTGTTGTTAACACAACTGTAGAGAGACATGAGAAAGTCACTGTTGTTAACACAACTGTAGAGAGAGACATGAGAAAGCCACTGTTGTTAACACAACTGTAGAGAGACATGAGAAAGTCACTGTTGTTAACACAACTGTAGAGAGACATGAGAAAGTCACTGTTGTTAACACAACTGTAGAGAGAGACATGAGAAAGCCACTGTTGTTAACACAACTGTAGAGAGACATGAGAAAGAAGCTTAGATGAGGAGATAATGACACTAATCAAACTGAAAGAAACTCAACTGCTCGATATTCTCTCATCAACTAATATAAACTCTCCAGTCGTTCATCCTTCCACGTCAGTGTGTGGTTACAGAAGTATTTGGTGTCCAAGGAGGGGCTGTTTGTTACTGTTTATTTTCTCTTCTGTAACACAGAACAGCTGCTCTTCTGTTAAATAGTTGTAGTCACTAGTTGTCACTAGATGGCCTGGCCATGCAGGAAGAACAGAAGTGACATCAGACTTGTTGATGTACTTCAGCTAGTTGTTGTGAAGCGGTAGCTTTATAGTCCAGGGGTCAGCGGTTGGGATAAAAAGGTAAGAGTTGGACTCATAATTCAACCTGATTGGAGGAGAAGATCCATGGTCACTCCACTCAGATCTTCTTGTCCAATGTGTTTTGAGAAGAAGGTGAGCAGAGAGGATATGAGGAATCAAGTAAAAATGAATTGAGAAAGAGTCTTGGGGTTAGCTTATTTAAAAGGCCATTTGCTGTTAGATAGCATCATCGTCTGTTCCTCCAAGCACGTCTCCATAGTAACGACTCTCAGAACAGCTGAGCTCCATCAGATAAACACTTCCAAATCCTGACAGCATTGGCTGACATCGCTGACCTGCAGGCCAGTCACGAGTGGGGCTTCTATTGATACACCCGATGGGAACGTTTTGATGTAGGAAAATGTCAGCAAATTAACCTGTGTATTTTCTGTTTAAATACATCACTTCAGTTTAACATGTTTTGCGTTTGATTTCCACTTCTTCACCTTTGTCACCTGGAGACCACAGTGAGGTTTGTTGTCTTTGTCACCTGGAGACCACAGTGAGGTTTGTTGTCTTTGTCACCTGGAGAGTTTGTTGTCTTTGTCACCTGGAGACCACAGTGAGGTTTGTTGTCTTTGTCACCTGGAGAGTTTGTTGTCTTTGTCACCTGGAAACCACAGTGAGGTTTGTTGTCTTTGTCACCTGGAGACCACAGTGAGGTTTGTTGTCTTTGTCACCTGGAGACCACAGTGAGGTTTGTTGTCTTTGTCACCTGGAGACCACAGTGAGGTTTGTTGTCTTTGTCACCTGGAGACCACAGTGAGGTTTGTTGTCTTTGTCACCTGGAGACTACAGTGAGGTTTGTTGTCTTTGTCACCTGGAGACCACAGTGAGGTTTGTTGTCTTTGTCACCTGGAGACCACAGTGAGGTTTGTTGTCTTTGTCACCTGGAGACCACAGTGAGGTTTGTTGTCTTTGTCACCTGGAGACCACAGTGAGGTTTGTTGTCTTTGTCACCTGGAGACTACAGTGAGGTTTGTTGTCTTTGTCACCTGGAGACCACAGTGAGGTTTGTTGTCTTTGTCACCTGGAGACCACAGTGAGGTTTGTTGTCTTTGTCACCTGGAGACCACAGTGAGGTTTGTTGTCTTTGTCACCTGGAGACCACAGTGAGGTTTGTTGTCTTTGTCACCTGGAGACCACAGTGAGGTTTGTTGTCTTTGTCACCTGGAGACCACAGTGAGGTTTGTTGTCTTTGTCACCTGGAGACCACATTGAGGTTTGTTGTCTTTGTTACCTGGAGAGTTTGTTGTCTTTGTCCCCTGGAGAGTTTGTTGTCTTTGTCACCTGGAGACCACAGTGAGGTTTGTTGTCTTTGTCACCTGGAGAGTTTGTTGTCTTTGTCACCTGGAGACCACAGTGAGGTTTGTTGTCTTTGTCACCTGGAGAGTTTGTTGTCTTTGTCACCTGGAGACCACAGTGAGGTTTGTTGTCTTTGTCACCTGGAGACCACAGTGAGGTTTGTTGTCTTTGTCACCTGGAGACCACAGTGAGGTTTGTTATCTTTGTCACCTGGAGACCACAGTGAGGTTTGTTGTCTTTGTCACCTGGAAACCACAGCGAGGTTTGTTGTCTTTGTCACCTACAGACCACAGTGAGGTTTGTTGTCTTTGTCACCTGGAAACCACAGTGAGGTTTGTTGTCTTTGTCTATGTGATTATATTTGTCTACATGATGTGACTGTCACTTCTTTTCCTGCGTGTGTGTACGTGCGTGTGCTTATACGTTTGTGTGTGTGTGTGTGCAGTGTGTGTGTGTGTTTGTGACGTTAATTGTCACCTCTCTCTGTCACCCCAGTACAGAACATTGTCATCTCCTATCAACATCAGGGAGAGGGGAGGAGGAGGAATACAGGAGGGAGAGGGGAGGAGGAGGAGGAGGAGGAGGAGGAGGAGGAATACAGGAGGGAGAGAGGGAGAGAGACACACACTGCCGTGAAAAAAGTTTTCACCCCCTTTCTGATGTTCTCTATTTTCGCATATTTTTGATACTGAATGTTATCAGATCTTCAACCAAAACCTAATATTATATAAAGGGAACCTGAGTTTACAAATAAAACAACAATTTTATACTTATTTTATTTATTTAATTTAACAAAGCAACACCCAATTCCCCCTTGTGAAAAAAATAATTGCCCCCTTACACTCAATAACTGTTTTTTCTCCTTACACTCAATAACTGTATTTCCCCCTTACACTCAATAACTGTTTTCCCCCCTTACACTCAATAACTGTATTTCCCCCTTACACTCAATAACTGTATTTCCCCCTTACACTCAATAACTGTTTTTCCCCCTTACACTCAATAACTGTTTTTTCTCCTTACACTCAATAACTGTATTTCCCCCCTTACACTCAATAACTGTTTTCCCCCTTACACTCAATAACTGTTTTACCCCTTACACTCAATAACTGTTTTCGCCCCTTACACTCAATAGCTGTTTTCCCCCTTACACTCAATAACTGTTTTTTTCAATAACTGTTTTCCCCCTTACACCCAATAACTGTTTTCCCCCTTACACTCAATAACTGTTTTCCCCCTTACACTCAATAACTGTTTTCCCCCTTACACTCAATAACTGTTTTCCCCCTTACACTCAATAACTGTTTTTCCCCCTTACACTCAATAACTGTTTTCCCCCTTACACTCAATAACTGTTTTCCCCCTTACACTCAATAACTGTTTTCCCCCTTACACTCAATAACTGTTTTCCCCCTTACACTCAATAACTGTTTTTCCCCCTTACACTCAATAACTGTTTCCCCCCCCCTTACACTCAATAACTGTTTTTCCCCCTCATACTCAATAACTGTTTTCCCCCTTACACTCAATAACTCTTTTACCCCCGTTACACTCAATAACTGTTTTCCCCCTTACACTCAATAACTCTTTTACCCCGTTACACTCAATAACTGTTTTCCCCCTTACACTCAATAACTGTTTTCCTCCCTTACACTCAATAACTGTTTTTCCCCCTTACACTCAATAACTGTTTTCCCCCCTTACACTCAATAACTGTTTTTCCTCCCTTACACTCAATAACTGTTTTTCCCCCCTTACACTCAATAACTGTTTTTCCCCCTTACACTCAATAACTCTAAGGGATTTTCTCCTCCTCTTCCAAAGAGGAGAGGCGAAAAGGATCAGAGGACTAATATGCGGCGTGGTTATTGCCGTCATCATTGCTTTGCACAAAAAGGCCTTCACAGGCAAGGATATTGCTGTCCGTAAGATTGCACCTAAATCAACCATTTATCGGATCATCAAGAACTTCAAGGAGAGCTGTTTAATTATTGTGAAGAAGGCTTCAGGGCACCCAAGAAAGTCCAGCAAGCGACAGGACCGTCTCCTAAAGTTGATTCAGCTGCGGGATCGGGGCACCACCAGTACAGAGCTTGCTCAGGAATGGCAGCAGGCAGGTGTGAGTGCATCTGCACGCACAGTGAGGCGAAGACTTTTGGAGGATGGCCTGGTGTCAAGAACGGCAGCAAAGAAGACACTTCTCTCCAGGAAGGGACAGACTATTCTGCAAAAGGTACAGGGATTGGACTGCTGAGGACTGGGGTGAAGTCATTTTCCCTGATGAATCCCCTTTCCGATTGTTTGGGGAATCCGGAAAAAAGCTTGTCCGGAGAAGACAAGGAGAGCGCTACCATCAGTCCTGTCATGCCAACAGTAAAGCATCCTGAAACCATTCATAAGTGGTGTTGCTTCTCAGCCAAGAGAGTGGGCTTACTCACAATTTTGCCTAAGAACACAGCCATGAAGAATGGTAGAAACACATCCTCCGAGAGCAACTTCTCCCAACCATCCAGGAACAGTTTGGTGACGAACAATGCCTTTTCCAGCATGATGGAGCACCTTGCCATAAGCTAAAGTGATAACTAAGTGGCTCGGGGAACAAAATATCAATATTTTGTGTCCATGGCAGGAAACTCCCAAGATTTAATCCCAATTGAGACGTTGTGGCAGGAATTGAAATAAGCACTTCATGCTTGAAAACCCACAAATGTTGCTGATTTACAGCACTTCTGCTTGAAAGAGTGAGCCAGTTACAGCGACATGGGAGAATGATCAACAACCACAGGAAGCGTTTGGTTGCAGTCGTTGCAGCTAAACGTGGCTGTTTCTTTTTCACACGGGGGCATTGGATGTTGCATAACTTTGTTTATGAAATAAATGAAAAAAGTATGTAATTGTTGTGTTATTTCTTCACTCAGGTTCCCTTTATCTAATATCAGGTTTTGGTTGAAAATCTGCTAACATTCGGTATCAGCTATATGCCAAAGTATAGAAAATTTGAAAAGGGGGCAAATACTTTTTCACGACACTGGAGAGAGGAGGAGAGAGAGAGGAGAGAGGAGGAGAGAGGAGGAGAGAGGAGAGAGGAGGAGAGAGGAGGAGGAGAGAGAGAGGAGAGAGGAGAGAGAGAGAGAGAGAGAGAGGAGGAGAGAGAGAGAGGAGAGAGGAGGGGAGAGAGGAGGAGAGAGGAGGAGAGAGAGAGGGGAGAGAGGAGGAGAGAGGAGAGAGGAGAGAGAGGAGGAGAGAGAGAGGAGAGAGGAGAGAGAGAGAGAGAGAGAGAGAGGAGAGAGAGAGGAGAGAGAGAGGAGAGAGGAGGAGAGAGGAGAGAGAGAGGAGGAGAGAGGAGGAGAGAGGAGGAGAGAGGAGGAGAGAGGAGAGAGAGGAGAGAGAGAGGAGAGAGGAGGAGGAGAGAGGAGGAGAGAGAGAGGAGAGAGGAGAGAGAGAGAGAGAGGAGGAGAGAGAGGAGAGAGAGGAGGAGAGAGGAGAGAGAGGAGGAGAGAGGAGAGAGAGCAGGAGAGAGGAGAGAGAGAGGAGAGAGGAGGAGAGAGAGGAGGAGAGAGGAGAGAGAGGAGAGAGGAGGAGAGAGGAGAGAGGAGGAGAGAGGAGGAGGAGGAGAGAGGAGGAGAGAGGAGAGAGAGGAGGAGAGAGAGGAGAGAGAGGAGAGAGAGGAGAGAGAGGAGGAGAGAGGAGGAGAGAGGGAGGAGAGAGGAGAGAGGAGGAGGAGGAGAGAGAGAGAGAGGAGGAGAGAGGAGAGAGAGGAGGAGAGATGAGAGAGAGGAGGAGAGAGGAGGAGAGACGAGAGAGTGGAGGAGAGAGGAGGAGAGGAGAGGAGAGAGAGGAGGAGAGAGGAGGAGAGAGAGAGAGAGAGGAGGAGAGAGGAGGTGAGAGGAGAGAGAGAGGAGGAGAGTGGAGAGAGAGGAGGAGAGAGGAGGAGAGAGGAGAGAGAGGAGGAGAGAGGAGAGAAAGGAGGAGAGAGGAGGAGAGAGGAGAGAGAGGAGGAGAGAGGAGGAGAGAGGAGAGAGAGGAGGAGAGAGGAGACAGAGGAGGAGAGAGGAGAGAGAGGAGGAGAGAGGAGGAGAGAGGAGAGAGAGGAGGAGAGAGGAGGAAAGAGAGAGGAGAGAGGAGGAAAGAGAGAGGAGAGAGGAGAGAGGAGGAGAGAGGAGAGAGAGGAGAGAGAGAAGAGAGAGGAGGAGAGAGGAGGAGAGAGAGAGGAGAGAGAGAGGAGAGAGGAGGAGAGAGAGAGGAGAGAGGAGAGAGGATTAGAGAGGAGGAGAGAGAGAGGAGAGAGAGGAGAGAGAGAGAGAGAGGAGTAGAGAGAGAAAGGAGAGAGGAGGGGAGAGAGGAGGAGAGAGGAGGAGAGAGAGAGGAGAGAGGAGAGAGAGGAGGAGAGAGGGGAGAGAGGAGGAAGGGAGAGGAGAGAGGAGGAGAGAGAGAGAGGAGAGAGGAGGAGAGAGAGAGGAGAGAGGAGGAGCGAGGAGGAGGAGAGGGAGAGGAGAGAGGAGGAGAGAGGAGGAGAGAGAGAGGAGGAGAGAGAGGAGGAGAGAGGAGAGAGGAGGAGAGAGAGAGGAGGAGAGAGAGGAGGAGAGAGAGGAGAGAGGAGGAGAGAGGAGGAAAGAGAAAGGAGAGAGGAGGAAAGAGAGAGGAGAGAGGAGGAGAGAGAGAGGAGAGAGAGGAGGAGAGAGAGAGGAGAGAGGAGGAGGGAGAGAGGAGAGAGGAGGAGAGAGAAGGAGAGGGAAGACAGGAGGGACAGGGGGCACAGAGCAGCCAGGTTGTTCAAGATTGCTGTCAAAATTGGACGTCTATCCATGTCCTGAGGAGATCAGGAAATGCCTTCAAAACCTGCCACTAGGGGCAACAGGGAGCACTATTACGTAATGTTTTAACCCTATCCAAAACCTTAACCTTTACCTTAACCATTCAGAATGAGTCTCTAAACTTACACCTCTACTTCTAAATTTGATGTTCGGAGAAATGGAACGATACAGTGCAGCAGGAGCAGCAAAAACACTTTGAAATTTGACGTTTGGAGCTAATTCTAAATTTGCCATTTGGAGAACGTGGATGAACATCTAACATCTGCAGTGAGACTGTGAGAGCTTGTTGGAACAGAGAGATAGAGACAGAGAGAAGAAGAGGACAGGAAGAAGGATAAGGGTAAAGAGGAGGGAGAGGGGCGTACAGTATACAGATGGAGAGACAGACAGAGGAAGAGGAGGAGGAGTAGAAGATGAGGGGGAGAGGGGAAGACAGGAGGGAACGAAGAAAAGGAGAGAGATGTAAAAGGCAGAATGAGAGGAGGAGGAAGAGGAGGAGGGAAGAAAAAGAGGATGAAAGAAGAACCGTGCTATAAGAGAGAAATAGAGAGAGAAACAACATTGATTTCAAACAAAATGATTTAATTGAAATTGAGGTCATTCTCCACATCTCAATGTCAATAAAGTGAGCGTCAGTTCACTCCATATGGAATAAGACTTGACAGTATCATTGCATCTCTCAGATAGTGAATGTGATGTTGTGTTGTCCCTATTCCAACTCTACAGTCTACTGTATGAGATCAGAGATCTGTTGGATAGATCAGGAGTAACTGCATTCTATTGGGGTTGGTTCTGAGTGTGTGTGTACAGTGTGTGTCCGTGTATGCATGTGTATGTGTGCGTGTTTCTGCGTGCGTGTGTGTGAGTGTATGTGTGAGCGTACAGACGTGCATGTATGTGTGTGTTAGACGATATTAGGTTTCATCAGAGGGAAACACTGATTCAGCACAAAGGAAGCCCAATCTTACTCCTTGGCTGAGTTCAGTTTTCATGTTTCCACAGCAGAAAAAGCACTGTACTTATTGAAGCATATCAATAGAGAACCCTGGAGCTCTCTGTCATACAATCTCACTGTCTGAGGTTTTACCTTCTGGACTAAATGTCTCTCAGCATACAGCTGATAGAGATAAAATAACACATTCATGAACATTGCAATAGAACCATTAGACCTTTTAGTCTTGGAACAAAGTCAGTACGCAAATAGATTCTATTTCTCTTTTCTCTCTCGTTGTGTTTCTGTGTCTTCCAATACGAATCAGGCTCGTGTCTTCTCTCAAACTGACACGGGTGAAGGCAAAGTGTAAACACACACACACACACTAACTGGTTGTGACATGTTGTTCCTGCTAATATATCTTTATAGCCTGTGGCAGGATCATCTCCCTTGTTGATATTTAGCTCTTCATCAACAAGACAAGGCAGGGGTTGCTATGGGAACGTCTAGCAGAGATGTCTATCACTAATCTCTCTGAGAAGCGTATTGTTGAGAGAGCTGTGTCAATGGCAACGATTTTCATGAAGATTTATGAAAACATTATTGCTAAATATTATCACTAAACATTATCGTTATACATTTTCCCTAAACATTATCCTTAAACATTATTTCTAGCATCACTAAACATCACTAAACAGCATCGCAAAACATTATTACGAAACGTTATAGCTAAGCATTATCACTAGACATTATTGACAAACATTATCTCTAAACATTATAGCTAAGCATTATCACTAGACATTATTGACAAACATTATCTCTAAACATTATAGCTAAGCATTATCACTAGACATTATGGACAAACATTATCTCTAAACATTATAGCTAAGCATTATCACTAGACATTATGGACAAACATTATCTCTAAATGTTATAGCTAAGCATTATCACTAGACATTATGGACAACCACTATCTCTAAGCGTTATAGCTAAGCATTATCACTAGACATTATGGACAAACATTATCTCTAAACATTATAGCTAAGCATTATCACTAGACATTATGGACAAACATTATCTCTAAACGTTATAGCTAAGCATTATCACTAGACATT
>NW_024609755.1:242500-255000 GCF_018296145.1 Oncorhynchus tshawytscha
TGTAGTGATGTGTATATTGATGTGTAGTGATGTGTAGTGATGTATATGTTGATGTGTAGTGATGTATATGTTGATGTGTAGTGATGTGTATATTGATGTGTAGTGATGTGTATATTGATGTGTAGTGATGTATATGTTGATGTGTAGTGATGTGTATATTGATTTGTAGTGATGTGTATATTGATGTGTAGTGATGTGTATATTGATGTTTAGTGATGTGTATACTGGGTTCATTTGTGAAAGAGTCCTTGGTCTCAGCATAACTCCCTGTTAAAATAATGGTTAATTTAATACAATTCTAATGTGGTGTATTATACTGTAATATGCACTCATACATACACAGACATGCACACAGGCACGCACACAGACACACAGACAAGCATTTTGCTACACCCGCAGTATAACATCTGCTAAATATGTGTACGTGACCAATACATTTGATTTGATTATGGAGTGTGATGATGTGTTATAATAACACTGCCTGTGGGGAAAAAGGCCCATCTGCTGCTGAAGGGACCTGCTGAGGTAGCCTAAAAATACAACCATCTGTAGGCACACACACACACACACGCGCACGCATGCACGCATACACACACACACACACACACACACACACACACACACACACACACACACACACACACACACACACACACACACACACACACACACACACACACACACAGACCTTCCATTTTATTTGGGACTGATGTAAGGCTCTGTTTAAATGCCAAATCATATCAATTCAAATGTTATTTGTCACATGCACTGAATACAACAGGTGTAATGTGTAACAGGTTACTGTGAAATGCTTACTTACAAGCCCTTAACCAACAATGCTTTAACTTTGGGATAGGGTGCAGCATTTTCACTTTTGGATGAATAGCGTGCCCAGAGTTAACTGCCTCCTACTCAGTCCCAGATGCTAATATATGCATATTATTATTAGTATTGGATAGAAAACACTCTGGAGTTTCTAAAACTGTTTGAATGATGTCTGTGAGTATAACAGAACTCATATGGCAGGAAAAGAACTGAGAAAAATCCAAACAGGAAGTGGGAAATCTGAGGTTTGTAGTTTTTGAACTCACCCCTATCGAATACACAGTGGGGTATGAGTTATTTTGCACTTCCTACGGCTTCCACTAGATATCAACCGTCTTTAGAACGTTGTTTCAGGCTTCTCCTGTGAAGGGAGGCCGGATGAGTGCTCTTTGACTAAGGGGTCTGCAAGCAGCCTCGTTCTCAGTCACGCACATTTGTCAGGAGGGGTACCTCGCGTTCCATTGCTTTTCTACAGACAAAGGAATTCTCCGGTTGGAACATTATTGAACATTTATGATAAAAGCATGCTAAAGATTGATTCTATACTTAGTTTGACAAGTTTCTTCGACCTGTAATATAACTTTTTGAACGTTTCGTCCGACTGGACCTGATCGCGCTTTTGGATTTGTTTAACAAACGCCCTAACAAAAGAAGCTATTGGACATAAATGGACATAAATGATGGACATTATCGAACAAAACAAGCATTTATTGTGGAACTGCGATTACTGGGAGTGCATTCTGATGAAGATCATCAAAGGTAAGTGAATATTTATAATGGTATTTATGAATAATGTTGACTACCCAACATGGCGGATATTTCTCTGGCTGGTTGGGCTCTGAGCGCCGTTCTCAGATTATGTTTTTTCCGTAAAGTTTTTTTGAAATCTGAAACAGCAGTTGCATTAAGGAGAAGTGTTGTGTATTGTATTGTGTAACATAAAGTCCTATGAGTGTCATCTGATGAAGATCATCAAAGGTTAGTGATTAATTTTATCTTTATTTGTACTTTTTGTGACTCCTCTCTTTGGCTGGAAAAATGGCTGTTTTTCTGTGAGTTGGTGGTGACCTAACATAATCGTTTGTGGAGCTTACGCTGTAAAGCATTTTTTAAATCAGACACTGTGGCTGGATTAATGAGAATTTTATCTTTAAAATGGTGCCTAATACTTGTATGTTTGAGAAATTTGATTTATGAGATTTCTATTGATTTGTATTTGGCGCCCTGGTTCTGCTAGCAGTCCTAGACAGGTTGAGAAGTCTTAAGAAAATAAAATATGTGTTATGTAAAAAAGTAACAATTATTAAACAGCAGCACTTAAACAATAGTGCACTATATAGGGAATAGGGTACCATTTAGGATGTAGTCTGTGTTGGCCATGAGAGGTGCTGAACACTATGATCATGTCACCAACGAACCAACCAGCCAACCAGCCAGCCAGCCAGCCAGCCAGCCAACCAGCCAATTAACCAGCCAACCAGCCAGCCAGCCAACCAGCCAACCAACCAACCAACCAGCCAACCAGCCAACCAACCAGCCAACCAGCCAACCAATTGGCCAACCAACCAGCCAACCAGCCAATCAGCCAGCCAACCAACCAACCAACCAGTCAACCAGCCAATCAGCCAACCAGACAGCCAACCAACCAACCAGGCAGGGCAAAGGCTGATAGGCCATAGAAAATTTGCATTTCTATAGAGACTTAGTAGGGTGAAAATGCCCCGAGATGCTGATCTTGGGTCAGTTTGGCATGCTCCTCACTAATGATTCAGGTTAGGATTCGGGAAGGGAACCTTCACCCTAGAGTCGAGCTAGAGACTTCTGGTCATGGTGAGTCAGAGCGGTACAGGGTTCTCTAATGACTGACTATGAGCCAATAACCAGGAGGAAGGGGGGAAGAAGGTCAGGGGGGAGGAGGAAGGGGGTAGGAGGGAAGGGGAAGCAGTGGAAGGGTAGGGTAGGGGGAGGGAAGGGGAGGATGGAAGGGGGAGGAGCGAAGGGGAAGGGGGAGAAAGAGGGAAGGCAGGGGATTGAGCTGGTGGTGAAAAAACTAGCTACTGCTGCTACTGGCTTTAGTTTCTCCTCTCCCACAGTGAAACGCACACATAACTTAATGATCAGGAGAGAGAGAAAGAGACCGCATGTAGAGAGAGGGGGTTAGCGCTTGCAGAGAGGGAGTGAGCACAGGAGGAGAGAAAGGGAGTGTGACAGAAAATAAAGACAGATATTGAGAGCGCTGAGGAAGAGTGACAGAGAGTGACAGCCCAGAGAGAAAGAGAGGGAGGGAAGGAAAGAGAGGGAGAGAAAGAGAGGGAGAGATAGGGAAGGAGGGACTGACCAGAGAGAAAGAGTGGGAGAGATAGGGAGGGAGGGACTAACCAGAGTGACGGAGGGAGGAGGGACAGGAGGAGGAAAGTAGAGGAGAGGAAGAGAGATATTGAAAGAGTCAGCACAGTTAGCGAGTGAGGGAGGGAGCCAGTGAGAAGAGAAAAAGAAAGAGGGAGAAAGAGGGAGCAAAAAAATTAAGAGCAAAAGAGGTACAGCTCAGCAAATCAGGGCTTTCAGCCAGCACAGCTATTCCCTACTCAGCTGTTGTGTTCCAGCCAGAGAGGAGAGTTTCACTGCCTCTGAAAAGCGAGATAGAGCAACAAAAAAACGAGAGAAAGCAAGAGGGGAAAAAGCTAACTCGCTGTGGAAGAGTGGGAGAGAGAAAAAGAGAGAGAGCGAGAGAGCAAGGGAGACAGAGAGAGAGAGAGAGAGAGAGAGAGAGAGAGAGAGAGAGAGAGAGAGAGGGGGAGAGAGAGAGAGAGAAAGAGAGAGAGAGAGAATAAGAGGTTCTCTGTTCAGAGTTTAGGAGGAGAAAATGGATTCCGACTCGGGGGAGCAGAGTGAGGGGGATCTCTCTCCAGGTAAGATTGCTTGCTAATGTATGTGTGTGTGCGTGTGTGTGTGTGTGTATATGTGTGTGTGTGTGTGTGTGTCTATTCAAACTTGTAGTAGGTAGAGGTTTCCATTAATGGTTAAAAGGTTAGGATTGGACTGTGATCTTTCCTGTGTTTATTTATCTCTGGTCTGTACATGAGGAGTTGCAGCCTTCCGCTCAGTGTGTGGCTGTAAGCCGGCTCAGTGTGTGAGCCATGGCCATGATTAGCGGGCCAGGCAAGCTGAGACACGT
Organism: Oncorhynchus tshawytscha; assembly: GCF_018296145.1. NCBI lineage: Eukaryota > Metazoa > Chordata > Actinopteri > Salmoniformes > Salmonidae > Oncorhynchus > Oncorhynchus tshawytscha. Next base: position 246,501 of record NW_024609755.1, read on the forward strand.
GTGTGTGTGTGTGTGTGTGTACGTGTGTCTGTGTACGTGTGTCTGTGTGTGTGTGTCTGTGTACGTGTGTGTGTGTGCGTGTCAGTGCGTGTGTGCTTACGTACATACGTGCCTGTGTGTGCATGATTGTGTGTGTGTGTCAAGCTATTAGATTTGATAATAATCAACACATCTACTAGGGACCTCCTCTGTACTCTCCTCCCCTCAAGTCATCCTCTCAGAGGATACATCAATATTTAACAACAGGTTCTGTCTGACTACATGGACAGAGTGTGGCTCTCGTCTTACGTTCCAATAGAGAGATCAATATTTACACATTATGTGCATCCCAAATGGAACCCTATTCCCTATATAGCACACTACTTTAGACCAGAGCTCTATAGGCCTTGGTCAAAGTGGTGCACTAAAATGGGAACATGGTGTCATTTGGAACGCACACTTACAGATGTAGGATCTTTATTAAATCCATCTAAAGTTTGTAATTTCCACTTTAACATTTCAGACTCTATTTGCCCTAACAAAAAACCTACAAAGAAATGACATGAATTATAACCCACATAATAATTCACACTTCCTGTTACTGCAGGATTATTTTCCTGGTGTATCAAACTGGCTCAAATGAAGTTCCTCCATCTGTACTGTGTGTCTTTGAAAGTTGTATGGTTGTAAAGTCCAAGGGCCAGACTTGACTGTGGCAGTGAAAGAAACAGTTAGCGCTCCTGGTTGTATGTTTCCTTATGGCTATTTATAAAGTAGCTGTGATCCTACAGAGAATTCCACTCAGGCAATACAACTGTCTTCACACACACACACACACACACACACACACACACACACACACACACACACACACACACACACACACACACACACACACACACACACACACACACACACACACACACACACACACACACACACACACACACACACACAACCCATCATTAATCCAGCCAGGTTACTTGTGATACAGTATTCGACCTCCATCCATGTCTGAGGATATCGGGAGATGAAGTGGAAACCGGCCACTAGGGGCAACAGTGAGTGTTTTGCGATGAGGGACGGGGATGGCGGATGGACGTAAACATCTGCCACTGATTCCAAGAGTTCCAATCCAGAGAAATAACATTTTCTTTTAATGTATTTTTTAAAGCCTATCCCAAACCTTAACCCTAACCTCAGAGTTAATGCCTAACCTTGAGAAAATGTGGAGTTAATGTCTGACCTTAACCCTAACCTTAAAGATTCTGAGTTTATGCCTAAACTTAACCTTGAACACTTAGAAATTTGACGTTTGAGAAACGTGGATGGACATCTAATTGTGACATGAGATTGTGAGAGCTGGTAGCATTAATCATAGGAATACATTCAGAAGGCCTGTTGTCATAGTAATGTTGGCACATGCTGTAATATACAACATCAGGTGTCCTCAGTATAGCTCCCCATGTCTGAAAGTCCCCTGTTCTTTACCACATCTCTAATGTCGTGGTTTGTCTTCAGTCACAGGACCCCTAACCCCTCAGAGCCCTGTGTGAAGGGCCGTGTTTACGTTTGGTCTGGTTTTTTAAATGGTTTGGGGAGACAGAGGCTTACTGTGCTGGAGGCATTAGGATATCCTTAAAGCCTACAGCATTCTCACTCTCCTGCTTTCTCACTGACTCTCTCTCTCTCCTCTCTGCTGTGATGGCACACTTTCTCTCTCTCTCCCCACATCTCACTGACTCTCTCCTCTCTCTCTTAAGTCACTCTTTCTCTCACTCTCCCCACATCTCACTGACTCTCCTCTCTCTCTTTAGTCACTCTTTCTCTCACTCTCCCCACATCTCACTGACTCTCCTCTCACTCTTTAGTCACTCTTTCTCTCACTCTCCCCCTCTCTCACTGACTCTCCTCTCTCTCTTTAGTCACTCTTTCTCTCACTCTCCCCACATCTCACTGACTCTCCTCTCTCTCTTTAGTCACTGTTTCTCTCACTCTCCCCCTCTCTCACTGACTCTCCTCTCCCTCTTTAGTCACTCTTTCTTTCACTCTCCCCCTCTCTCACTGACTCTCCTCTCTCTCTTTAGTCACTCTTTCTCTCACTCTCCCCCTCTCTCACTGACTCTCCTCTCCCTCTTTAGTCACTCTTTCTTTCACCCTCCCCCTCTCTCACTGACTCTCCTCTCTCTCTTTAGTCACTCTTTCTTTCACTCTCCCCCTCTCTCACTGACTCTCCTCTCTCTCTTTAGTCACTCTTTCTTTCACTCTCCCCCTCTCTCACTGACTCTCCTCTCTCTCTTTAGTCACTGTTTCTCTCACTCTCCCCCTCTCTCACTGACTCTCCTCTCCCTCTTTAGTCACTCTTTCTTTCACTCTCCCCCTCTCTCACTGACTCTCCTCTCTCTCTTTAGTCACTCTTTCTCTCACTCTCCCCACATCTCACTGACTCTCCTCTCTCTCTTTAGTCACTCTTTCTCTCACTCTCCCCCTCTCTCACTGACTCTCCTCTCTCTCTTTAGTCACTGTTTCTCTCACTCTCCCCCTCTCTCACTGACTCTCCTCTCCCTCTTTAGTCACTCTTTCTTTCACTCTCCCCCTCTCTCACTGACTCTCCTCTCTCTCTTTAGTCACTCTTTCTCTCACTCTCCCCACATCTCACTGACTCTCCTCTCTCTCTTTAGTCACTCTTTCTCTCACTCTCCCCCTCTCTCACTGACTCTCCTCTCTCTCTTTAGTCACTCTTTCTTTCACTCTCCCCCTCTCTCACTGACTCTCCTCTCTCTCTTTAGTCACTGTTTCTCTCACTCTCCCCCTCTCTCACTGACTCTCCTCTCCCTCTTTAGTCACTCTTTCTTTCACTCTCCCCCTCTCTCACTGACTCTCCTCTCTCTCTTTAGTCACTCTTTCTCTCACTCTCCCCCTCTCTCACTGACTCTCCTCTCCCTCTTTAGTCACTCTTTCTTTCACCCTCCCCCTCTCTCACTGACTCTCCTCTCTCTCTTTAGTCACTCTTTCTTTCACTCTCCCCTCTCTCACTGACTCTCCCTCTCTCTTTAGTCACTCTTTCTTTCACTCTCCCCCTCTCTCACTGACTCTCCCTCTCTCTTTAGTCATCTCACTCTCCCCCTCTCTCACTGACTCTCCTCTCCCTCTTTAGTCACTCTTTCTTTCACTCTCCCCCTCTCTCACTGACTCTCCTCTCTCTCTTTAGTCACTCTTTCTCTCACTCTCCCCCTCTCTCACTGACTCTCCTCTCCCTCTTTAGTCACTCTTTCTTTCACTCTCCCCCTCTCTCACTGACTCTCCTCTCTCTCTTTAGTCACTCTTTCTCTCACTCTCCCCACATCTCACTGACTCTCTTTCTTTCTATCTTCCTTTCATTCTTTTGTGACTCTCTCTACCACCCCTATCTCTCTAACTCACTTTCCCCTTTCTCCTGTCACCTGTCTCTCTTTATCTTTCTCTCTCGTCCCCCCTCTTCTACCCCTCTCTTTATCTATCTCTCTAGTCCCCCCTCTTCTACCCCTCTCTTTATCTATCTCTCGCTGGCATTTTAATCTTGCTCAAAGCAGAGGCTAGTGTCTAAAGCTGCAATCCTTCATTCAAATTATTCTCTTTTTAGAGGGAATTATACCTGAACAAAGCTACAATACAGGACTCCTCAAACAACCATAACACTGTCTGTTAATACAGTAGGTAGGAGAGGGCAGGAGAGGGGAGGAGAGGGTAGAAGGAGAGGAGACGGGGAGGAGAGGGGAGAAGGGGAGGAGAGGGGAGAAGGGGAGGAGACGGGGAGGGAGAGGGGAGAAGGGGAGGAGAGGGGAGAAGGGGGAGGAGGGGGGGAGAAGGGGAGGAGAGGGAGAGGGAGAAGAGGGGAGGAGAGGGGAGAAGGGGAGGAGAGGGGAGAAGGGGAGGAGAGGGGAGAAGGGGAGAAGACGATGGAGAAGGGGAGGAGAGGAGAGAAGGGGAGGAGGGGGGGAGAAGGGGAGGGAGGGGAGAAGGGGGAGGGAGGAGAGGGGAGAAGGGGAGGAGAGGGGAGAGAGGGGAGGGAGAGGGGAGAAGGGGAGGAGAGGGGGAGAGGGGAGGAGAGGAGAGAAGGGGAGGAGAGGAGAGGAGAGGAGAGGGGGGAGGAGAGGGGAGAGGGAGGAGAGGGGAGGAGAGAGGAGAGGAGGAGGAGAGGAGAGGAGAGGAGGAGAGGAGAGGAGAGGAGAGAGGAGAGGAGAGGAGAGGAGAGGAGAGGAGAGGAGAGAAGGGGAGGGGAGGGGAGAAGAGGAGAGGGAAGGAGAGGGGAGAAGAGGAGGAGAGGGGAGAAGGGGAGGAGAGGGGAGAAGGGGAGGACATGTTTGGTTATATTTCTCTTTCTATGGTCTATTGACTCCTATCTACTCTCCTGGGCCCTGTGAACTCACTGGACTACCCTGTCTCTCTCTCTCTCTCTCTCTCACACACACATACCTTTCCCATGGCACACACCCATTTACTGCCCTTCACACACATTATCCCTCTTGCAGCCCAAACACTCTTCTCCCTTCCTACAAACACACCCTTACACCCTTGAACACACACACACATACATTGCCAAAATCCAGAAGCTGGAAGCTGGAAAATCTTTCAAACTCAGAAGAGAGAGAGAGGAAAAGAGAAAAAGATGGAGGGAGGCCCTGACTGGAAAAGACGACTCAGGAAAAGAGAGAGAGAGGAAAAGAGAGAGAGATGGAGGGAGGCCCTGACTGGAAAAGACGACTCAGGAAAAGAGAGAGAGAGGAAAAGAGAGAGAGATGGAGGGAGGCCCTGACTGGAAAAGACGACTCAGGAAAAGAGAGAGAGAGGAAAAGAGAGAGAGATGGAGGGAGGCCCTGACTGGAAAAGACGACTCAGGAAAAGAGAGAGAGAGGAAAAGAGAAAAGATGGAGGGAGGCCCTGACTGGAAAAGACGACTCAGGAAAAGAGAGAGAGAGGAAAAGAGAGAGAGATGGAGGGAGGCCCTGACTGGAAAAGACGACTCAGGAAAAAGAGAGAGAGAGGAAAAGAGAGAGAGATGGAGGGAGGCCCTGACTGGAAAAGACGACTCAGGAAAAGAGAGAGAGAGGAAAAGAGAAGAGATGGAGGGAGGCCCTGACTGGAAAAGACGACTCAGGAAAAGAGAGAGAGAGGAAAAGAGAAAAAGATGGAGGGAGGCCCTGACTGGAAAAGACGACTCAGGAAAAAAGAGAGAGAGGAAAAGAGAAAAAGATGGAGGGAGGCCCTGACTGGAAAAGACGACTCAGGAAAAGAGAGAGAGAGGAAAAGAGAGAGAGATGGAGGGAGGCCCTGACTGGAAAAGACGACTCAGGAAAAGAGAGAGAGAGGAAAAGAGAAAGAGATGGAGGGAGGCCCTGACTGGAAAAGACGACTCAGGAGAAAGTGATTTTTCCTCTAGTTGCAATAAAAGAAGAGTTTAGGTCATAAACACCAGTGCACCTCGCAGCAGGGCCTGAAGTGTGTGTCTCTGCATTCCATGGTCTGACTCAGTTAGAATCCCCCACCTTGATCAGTTTAAAGAGGCAGACCCTTTACTGAAACATGGAATTAGTCTTCACTTTGAGGTCACAGGAAACACACACTGATCTTGTTTTTCACACCCGGATGACATCATTGGCTGTGGACTTTGCGGAGCCGGGCTGTCCGATGGAACCGCACTCTTTGTGAGTGTGCGTGTCTGTGTGTGTTTGTGTGCGTGTGTGCGTGTGGCTGTGTGTGTCGCTGTGCATTTGAGTGTGTGTGAGTATATATGCATGTGTGTGTGTGTGTATGTGCGTGTGTGTGTGAACCACAGTCATTTCCTCCAGGCCTAGTATAGTTGGTTAGTCAGTGATATGGCAGCCAGACTGACTATAGCAGCAGTCCCAAACCAACACTGGAGTAGACCTGATTCCTGATGGGACTGATGCCTTTTAGCAAAGCCTGACTGATCCACTAGTGCTCTAGTCAAAGTGCTCTAGTCAAAGTGCTCTGGACAAAGTGCTCTAGTCAAGGTGCTCTAATTAAAGTGCTCTGGACAAAGTGCTCTGGACAAAGTGCTCTGGACAAAGTGCTCTAGTCAAAGTGCTCTGGTCAAGGTGCTCTAGTCGAAGTGCTCTAGTCAAAGTGCTCTGGACAAAGTGCTCTTGTCAAAGTGCCCTGAGTCAAAGTGCTCTAGTCAAAGTGCTCTGGACAAAGTGCTCTGGACAAAGTGCTCTAGTCAAAGTGCTCTAGTCAAAGTGCTCTGGACAAAGTGCTCTAGTCAAAGTGCTCTGGACAAAGTGCTCTAGTCAAAGTGCCCTGGACAAAGTGCTCTGGACAAAGTGCTCTAGTCAAAGTGCCCTGGACAAAGTGCTCTAGTCAAAGTGCTCTGGTCAAAGTTCTCTGGTCAAAGTACTCTGGTCAAAGTTCTCTGGTCAAAGTACTCTGGTCAAAGTACTCTGGTCAAAGTACTCTGGTCAAAGTGGTCTGGCAAAGTTCTCTGGTGAAAGTGGTCAAAGTACTCTGGTCAAAGTACTCTGGTCAAAGTTCTCTGGTCAAAGTACTCTGGTCAAAGTACTCTGGACAAAGTACTCTGGTCAAAGTACTCTGGTCAAAGTTCTCTGGACAAAGTACTCTGGTCAAAGTGGTCAAAGTACTCTGGTCAAAGTACTCTGGTCAAAGTACTCTGGTCAAAGTACTCTGGTCAAAGTTCTCTGGTCAAAGTACTCTGGTCAAAGTACTCTGGTCAAAGTACTCTGGTCAAAGTTCTCTGGTCAAAAGTAGTACACTATGAAGGGAATAGTGTGCCATTTGGGGGCAAAACCGTGATCACTACAGTATATTACTAAATCATCACTCACACAGTATGACTATACAACTATATTACTGACCATTGTTTTGTTATTAGCCTTTAAATCATGAACCCTTATTGGAGCAGTGGTTAGCATGTCTGCCTATATGGGCTGGGAAACCCGGGATGGAGACCCGCAAAGGGAGTTGCACTGTCACTGTTTGTTAAAATCACTACAGTAATGTGTACCATTGGATCTGGAACTCTCCTGTCTCTTCTCTTAGATCCACCATGTGGTTAACATACACATCAGAGGAACTCAACAGACCCTGGCAGGCCAAAGGCTCTGTGTGTGTGTGTGTGTGTGTGTGTGTGTGTGTGTGTGTGTGTGTGTGTGTGTGTGTGTGTGTGTGTGTGTGTGTGTGTGTGTGTGTGTGTGTGTGTGTGTGTGTGTGTGTGTGTGTGCGTGTGCGTGTGCGTGCGTGCGTGCGTGCGTGTGTGTCTGTCCTTCATAGAGCTCATGGTCAGGGATGGTGCCAGTCTCTCCTGAGGCTTTGGCTAGCTGTGCTTCTACAACACACTCTGATGGACTTAAAGACACACACACCCATGGGAAGAGAGGGAGAAAGAGAGAGAGAAACATAGAGAGTGAGATAGAGAGAGAGAGAAAGATAGAGAGCGAGATACAGAGAGAGAGAAACATAGAGAGTGAGATACAGAGAGAGAGAAACATAGAGAGCGAGATAGAGAGAGAGAGAAACATAGAGAGTGAGATAGAGAGAGAGAGAAACATAGAGAGTGAGATAGAGAGAGAGAGAAAGATAGAGAGCGAGATACAGAGAGAGAGAAACCTAGAGAGTGAGATAGAGAGAGAGAGAAACATAGAGAGCGAGATAGAGAGAGAGAAACATAGAGAGCGAGATACAGAGAGAGAGAAACATAGAGAGTGAGATAGAGAGAGAGAAAGATAGAGAGCGAGATACAGAGAGAGAGAAACATAGAGAGTGAGATAGAGAGAGAGAGAAACATAGAGAGCGAGATAGAGAGAGAGAAACATAGAGAGCGAGATAGAGAGAGAGAGAAACATAGAGAGCGAGATAGAGAGAGAGAAACATAGAGAGCGAGATAGAGAGAGAGAAACAGAGAGCGAGATAGAGAGAGAGAAACATAGAGAGCGAGATAGAGAGAGAGAAACATAGAGAGCGAGATAGAGAGAGAGAGAAACATAGAGAGCGAGATACAGAGAGAGAGAAAGAGAGAGAGATAGAGAGAGAGAAACATAGAGAGTGAGATAGAGAGAGAGAGAAACATAGAGAGTGAGATAGAGAGAGAGAGAAACATAGAGAGCGAGATAGAGAGAGAGAAACATAGAGAGCGAGATAGAGAGAGAGAAACATAGAGAGCGAGATAGAGAGAGAGAAACATAGAGAGTGAGATAGAGAGAGAGAAACATAGAGAGTGAGATAGAGAGAGAGAAACATAGAGAGCGAGATAGAGAGAGAGAAACATAGAGAGTGAGATAGAGAGAGAGAGAAACAGAGAGCAAGATAGAGAAAGAAACATAGAGAGTGAGATAGAGAGAGAGAGAAACATAGAGAGCGAGATAGAGAGAGAGAAAGAGAGAGACACACACATATAATAGTAGATCCAGCTCTTTCACATTTTGGAAATGTTTAGGCCTCCCAAAAAAGTAATCAAATGCACATTGACACTAACAAATGTTTTAGTTTCACAAAAAGCCGTTGAACT